>NW_022261978.1:13125839-13140839 GCF_002021735.2 Oncorhynchus kisutch | reverse complement strand
GAAGAAGTTTGGAGCCACTAAGACTCTTCCTACAGCTGGCCACCCGGCCAAACTGAGCAATCAGTGGAGAAGGGCCTTCGTCGGGGATGTGACCAAGAACCCGATGGTCACTCTGACAGAGCTCTATAGTTCCTCTGTGGAGATGAGAACCTTCCAGAAGGCCTTTATGGTACTGAATTGCCAGACGGAAGCCACTCAGTAAAAGGCTCACGACAACCCGCTTGGAGTTTGCCAAAAGGTACCTAAAGGACTCTCAGACCTATGAGAAACAAGATTCTCTGGTCTGATGAAACCAAGATTGAACTCTTTAGCAGGAATACCAAGCATCATGTCTGGAGGAAACCTGGCACCATCCCTACGGTGAAGCATGGTGGTGGCAGCATCATGCTGTTGGGTTGTTTTTCAGCGGCAGGGACTGTGAGACTAGTCAGGATCGAGGGAAATATGAACGGAGCAAAGTACAGAGAGACCCTTGATGAAAACCTGCTCCAGAGCACTCAGGACCTCAGACTGGGACGAAGGTTCACCTTCCAACAGGATAACGACCCTAAAGCACACAGCCAAGACAACACAGGAATGGCTTCAGGACAAGTCTCAATGTCCTTGAGTGGCCCAGACAGAGCCCGGACTTGAACCCGATCGAACATCTCTGGAGAGACCTGAAAATAGCTGTGCAGCAACACTCCTCATCCAACCTGACAGAACTTGAGAGGATCTGCAGAGAAGGGAGAAATTCCCCAAATACAGGTGTGCCAAGCTTGTAGCGTAATAATACCCAAGAAGACTCAAGGCTGTAATCGCTGCCAAAGGTGCTTCAACAAAGTACTGAGTAAAGGGTGTGAATACTTACGTAAATATGTAGAGTTAAAAATATAATTTTTTTTTAACGTTTTGCTTTGTCATTATGAGGTATTGTGATGTCATTATGAGGTATTGTGATGTCATTATGAGGTATTGTGATGTCATTATGAGGTATTGTGATGTCATTATGAGGTATTGTGATGTCATTATGAGGTATTGTGATGTCATTATGAGGTATTGTGATGTCATTATGAGGTATTGTGATGTCATTATGAGGTATTGTGATGTCATTATGAGGTATTGTAATGTCATTATGAGGTATTGTGATGTCATTATGAGGTATTGTGATGTCATTATGAGGTATTGTGATGTCATTATGTAAATGTCAGTCTTTTATTTTTAATAAATGTACAAATAAATAAAAAACGTTTTGCTTCGTCACTATGGAGTATTGTGTGTAATATATATATATATAGATATATATAGATATATATATATATATAGATATATATAGATATAGATAAAGATATAAAACTGTATTTTTTTGTGAAGAATCAACAACAAGTGGGACACAATCATGAAGTGGAACGACATTTATTGGATATTTCAAACTTTTTTAACAAATCAAAAACTGAAAAATTGGGCGTGCTAAATTATTCAGCCCCTTTACTTTCAGTGCAGCAAACTCTCACAAAAAAATACAGTTTTATATCTTTATGTTTGACGCCTGAAATGTGGCAAAAGGTCGCAAAGTTCAAGGGGGCCGAATACTTTCGCAAGGCACTGTATATATGTGGCACTGTAGATATATATATATATTCCCTCATCAGACAACACTAGAGCTATGATGATACCAGTATCTCAATATTTTTCCAAAACAGGAAGCAGATCAAACTCGTATGTTAATTATTGAAGCTAAATCTTGGAAGATGAATGTGACTCTGGATGACAGCATGATGATGTCCGTTTCCAACATGATGGCTGTTCTCCTAAAGAAGTTAAATCTGCTTCGTGTTTTGTTGCCTTGCCGCGCGATACGGGCCTCCTCCCGGCGATACGGGCCTCCTCCCGGCGATACGGGCCTCCTCCCGGCGATACGGGCCTCCTCCCGGCGATACGGGCCTCCTCCCGGCGATACGGGCCTCTTCCCGGCGATAAGGGCCTCCTCCCGGCGATAAGGGCCTCCTCCCGGCGATACTAGTATCATCCCGGTGATGCTGGCATCCTCCCGGCGATACGGGCATCCTCCCGGCGATGCGGGCATCCTCCCGGCGATACGGGTATCATCCCGGCGATACGGGTATCATCCCGGCGATACGGGTATCCTCCCGGCGATACGGGTATCATCCCGGCGATACGGGTATCATCCCGGCGATACGGGCATCCTCCCGGCGATACTGGTATCATCCCGGCGATACGGGTATCACACACACACACACACGTCCATACACACTCTCTCTGGACTCCAACCTGTACTCTCGGCTTTCCCCTGCTCTCCGATTGGTCGACACTCTGTGAGGAGCCGTCTCCATTAGCAACCTCTGGGTCAGCCTGCTGGCCTGCGTATCCCCGCTCTCCTCTTCTCCCTCCTCCTCTTCCTCCTCCTCCTCCCGGCACCTGAAACACAACCACCTTAATTCACCAAGTTACATTCACCTGGACCTGGAGTTTAACCTGGTGACATGGTGCTGACAACAACAACACAATACAGACAAGAATACGCAGACTCTAGACACACAGACTCTAGACACCAGGAGTTTAACCTGGTGACATGGTGCTGACAACAACACAATACAGACAAGAATACACACAGACTCTAGACACCAGGAGTTTAACCTGGTGACATGGTGCTGACAACAACAACACAATACAGACAAGAATACGCAGAGAGACACGCAGACTCGAGACACGCAGACTCTAGACACACAGACTCTAGACACACAGACTCTAGACACACAGACTCTAGAGACGCAGACTCTAGAGACGCAGACTCTAGACACGCAGACTAGACACGCAGACTCTATACACGCAGACTCTAGACACGCAGACTCTAGACACGCAGAGAGACACACACCTCCACTCTACGTCTTCTGTGAGGGTGGGCAGGTAGCCAGGCTGCCCAGGACCCGATGAGGAGCTGTGGTCGCTGGGTGGTTTGGGGCTCTCCTCCCCTGTCTGGGTGTACTCCAGGTAGCTGTCTGACTTCAGGAACAGAGGGTAGGTGTTCTCCTCCATAGTGCTCTGGATCTCCGTCTGGGCCTGGGAGAGGGACGACTTCGCTTCAGTACAAAGTTTCAAAAAATGTATTGTTCATTCGGGCTATAAAACAAAAGAAAAAACGAAGGTGAGACTAAAAATGAGGGGAAGCTGGGTTCTTCACCAGCAGCAACACAGAGAGAGGGAAGCTGGGTTCTCTACCAGCAGCAACACAGAGAGAGGGAAACTGGGTTCTACACCAGCAGCAACACAGAGAGAGGGAAACTGGGTTCTACACCAGCAGCAACACAGAGAGAGGGAAGCTGGGTTCTCTACCAGCAGCAACACAGAGAGAGGGAAGCTGGGTTCTACACCAGCAGCAACACAGAGAGAGGGAAGCTGGGTTCTCTACCAGCAGCAACACAGAGAGAGGGAAGCTGGGTTCTTCACCAGCAGCAACACAGAGAGAGGGAAGCTGGGTTCACTACCAGCAGCAACACAGAGAGAGGGAAGCTGGGTTCTCTACCAGCAGCAACACAGAGAGAGGGAAGCTGGGTTCACTACCAGCAGCAACACACAGCCCAGAGACGGAAGCTGGGTTCCACACCAGCAGCAACACAGAGAGAGGGAAGCTGGGTTCTACACCAGCAGCAACACAGAGAGAGGGAAGCTGGGTTCTCTACCAGCAGCAACACAGAGGAAGGGAAGCTGGGTTCTTCACCAGCAGCAACACAGAGAGAGGGAAGCTGGGTTCCACACCAGCAGCAACACAGAGAGAGGGAAGCTGGGTTCTACACCAGCAGCAACACAGAGAGAGGGAAGCTGGGTTCTCTACCAGCAGCAACACAGAGAAAGGGAAGCTGGGTTCTCTACCAGCAGCAACACAGAGAGGGAAGCTGGGTTCTCTACCAGCAGCAACACAGAGAGGGAAGCTGGGTTCTTCACCAGCAGCAACACAGAGAGGGAAGCTGGGTTCTCTACCAGCAGCAACACAGGGAGAGGGAAGCTGGGTTCTTCACCAGCAGCAACACAGAGAGAGGGAAGCTGGGTTCTCTACCAGCAGCAACACAGAGAGAGGGAAGCTGGGTTCTTCACCAGCAGCAACACAGAGAGAGGGAAGCTGGGTTCTCTACCAGCAGCAACACAGAGAAAGGGAAGCTGGGTTCTTCACCAGCAGCAACACAGAGAGAGGGAAGCTGGGTTCACTACCAGCAGCAACACAGAGAGAGGGAAGCTGGGTTCTCTAACAGCAGCAACACAGAGAGAGGGAAGCTGGGTTCACTACCAGCAGCAACACACAGCCCAGAGACGGAAGCTGGGTTCCACACCAGCAGCAACACAGAGAGAGGGAAGCTGGGTTCTACACCAGCAGCAACACAGAGAGAGGGAAGCTGGGTTCTCTACCAGCAGCAACACAGAGAAAGGGAAGCTGGGTTCTTCACCAGCAGCAACACAGAGAGAGGGAAGCTGGGTTCCACACCAGCAGCAACACAGAGAGAGGGAAGCTGGGTTCTACACCAGCAGCAACACAGAGAGAGGGAAGCTGGGTTCTCTACCAGCAGCAACACAGAGAGGGAAGCTGGGTTCTTCACCAGCAGCAACACAGAGAGGGAAGCTGGGTTCTCTACCAGCAGCAACACAGGGAGAGGGAAGCTGGGTTCTTCACCAGCAGCCACACAGAGAGAGGGAAGCTGGGTTCTCTACCAGCAGCAACACAGAGAAAGGGAAGCTGGGTTCTTCACCAGCAGCAACACAGAGAGAGGGAAGCTGGGTTCTCTACCAGCAGCAACACAGAGAGAGGGAAGCTGGGTTCACTACCAGCAGCAACACACAGCCCAGAGACGGAAGCTGGGTTCCACACCAGCAGCAACACAGAGAGAGGGAAGCTGGGTTCTACACCAGCAGCAACACAGAGAGAGGGAAGCTGGGTTCTCTACCAGCAGCAACACAGAGAAAGGGAAGCTGGGTTCTTCACCAGCAGCAACACAGAGAGAGGGAAGCTGGGTTCCACACCAGCAGCAACACAGAGAGAGGGAAGCTGGGTTCTCTACCAGCAGCAACACAGAGAGAGGGAAGCTGGGTTCTCTACCAGCAGCAACACAGAGAGGGAAGCTGGGTTCTCTACCAGCAGCAACACAGAGAGGGAAGCTGGGTTCTTCACCAGCAGCAACACAGAGAGGGAAGCTGGGTTCTCTACCAGCAGCAACACACAGCCCAGAGACGGAAGCTGGGTTCCACACCAGCAGCAACACAGAGAGAGGGAAGCTGGGTTCTACACCAGCAGCAACACAGAGAGAGGGAAGCTGGGTTCTCTACCAGCAGCAACACAGAGAAAGGGAAGCTGGGTTCTTCACCAGCAGCAACACAGAGAGAGGGAAGCTGGGTTCCACACCAGCAGCAACACAGAGAGAGGGAAGCTGGGTTCTCTACCAGCAGCAACACAGAGAGAGGGAAGCTGGGTTCTCTACCAGCAGCAACACAGAGAGGGAAGCTGGGTTCTCTACCAGCAGCAACACAGAGAGGGAAGCTGGGTTCTTCACCAGCAGCAACACAGAGAGGGAAGCTGGGTTCTCTACCAGCAGCAACACAGGGAGAGGGAAGCTGGGTTCTTCACCAGCAGCAACACGGAGAGAGGGAAGCTGGGTTCTCTACCAGCAGCAACACAGAGAGAGGGAAGCTGGGTTCTTCACCAGCAGCAACACAGAGAGAGGGAAGCTGGGTTCTCTACCAGCAGCAACACAGGAAAGGGAAGCTGGGTTCTTCACCAGCAGCAACACAGAGAGAGGGAAGCTGGGTTCTCTAACAGCAGCAACACAGAGAGAGGGAAGCTGGGTTCTACACCAGCAGCAACACAGAGAGAGGGAAGCTGGGTTCTACACCAGCAGCAACACAGAGAGAGGGAAGCTGGGTTCTCTACCAGCAGCAACACAGAGAGAGGGAAGCTGGGTTCTTCACCAGCAGCAACACAGAGGGAGGGAAGCTGGGTTCTTCACCAGCAGCAACACAGAGAGAGGGAAGCTGGGTTCTTCACCAGCAGCAACACAGAGAGAGGGAAGCTGGGTTCTCTACCAGCAGCAACACAGGAAAGGGAAGCTGGGTTCTTCACCAGCAGCAACACAGAGAGAGGGAAGCTGGGTTCTCTAACAGCAGCAACACAGAGAGGGGGAAGCTGGGTTCTCTACCAGCAGCAACACAGAGAGAGGGAAGCTGGGTTCACTACCAGCAGCAACACACAGCCCAGAGACGGAAGCTGGGTTCCACACCAGCAGCAACACAGAGAGAGGGAAGCTGGGTTCTACACCAGCAGCAACACAGAGAGAGGGAAGCTGGGTTCTCTACCAGCAGCAACACAGAGAAAGGGAAGCTGGGTTCTTCACCAGCAGCAACACAGAGAGAGGGAAGCTGGGTTCCACACCAGCAGCAACACAGAGAGAGGGAAGCTGGGTTCTACACCAGCAGCAACACAGAGAGAGGGAAGCTGGGTTCTCTACCAGCAGCAACACAGAGAGAGGGAAGCTGGGTTCTCTACCAGCAGCAACACAGAGAGGGAAGCTGGGTTCTCTACCAGCAGCAACACAGAGAGGGAAGCTGGGTTCTTCACCAGCAGCAACACAGAGAGGGAAGCTGGGTTCTCTACCAGCAGCAACACAGGGAGAGGGAAGCTGGGTTCTTCACCAGCAGCAACACGGAGAGAGGGAAGCTGGGTTCTCTACCAGCAGCAACACAGAGAGAGGGAAGCTGGGTTCTTCACCAGCAGCAACACAGAGAGAGGGAAGCTGGGTTCTCTACCAGCAGCAACACAGGAAAGGGAAGCTGGGTTCTTCACCAGCAGCAACACAGAGAGAGGGAAGCTGGGTTCTCTAACAGCAGCAACACAGAGAGAGGGAAGCTGGGTTCTACACCAGCAGCAACACAGAGAGAGGGAAGCTGGGTTCTACACCAGCAGCAACACAGAGAGAGGGAAGCTGGGTTCTCTAACAGCAGCAACACAGAGAAAGGGAAGCTGGGTTCTACACCAGCAGCAACACAGAGAGAGGGAAGCTGGGTTCTCTACCAGCAGCAACACAGAGAAAGGGAAGCTGGGTTCTTCACCAGCAGCAACACAGAGGGAGGGAAGCTGGGTTCTTCACCAGCAGCAACACAGAGAGAGGGAAGCTGGGTTCTTCACCAGCAGCAACACAGAGAGAGGGAAGCTGGGTTCTCTACCAGCAGCAACACAGGAAAGGGAAGCTGGGTTCTTCACCAGCAGCAACACAGAGAGAGGGAAGCTGGGTTCTCTAACAGCAGCAACACAGAGAGGGGGAAGCTGGGTTCTACACCAGCAGCAACACAGAGAGAGGGAAGCTGGGTTCTACACCAGCAGCAACACAGAGAGAGGGAAGCTGGGTTCTCTACCAGCAGCAACACAGAGAGAGGGAAGCTGGGTTCTTCACCAGCAGCAACACAGAGAGAGGGAAGCTGGGTTCACTACCAGCAGCAACACAGAGAGAGGGAAGCTGGGTTCTCTACCAGCAGCAACACAGAGAGAGGGAAGCTGGGTTCACTACCAGCAGCAACACACAGCCCAGAGACGGAAGCTGGGTTCCACACTAGCAGCAACACAGAGAGAGTGAAGCTGGGTTCTACACCAGCAGCAACACAGAGAGAGGGAAGCTGGGTTCTCTACCAGCAGCAACACAGAGAAAGGGAAGCTGGGTTCCTCACCAGCAGCAACACAGAGAGAGGGAAGCTGGGTTCTCTACCAGCAGCAACACAGAGAGAGGGAAGCTGGGTTCTCTACCAGCAGCAACACAGAGAGAGGGAAGCTGGGTTCTTCACCAGCAGCAACACAGAGAGAGGGAAGCTGGGTTCTCTACCAGCAGCAACACAGAGAGAGGGAAGCTGGGTTCTACACCAGCAGCAACACAGAGAGGGAAGCTGGGTTCACTACCAGCAGCAACACAGAGAGGGAAGCTGGGTTCTCCACCAGCAGCAACACAGAGAGAGGGAAGCTGGGTTCTCTACCAGCAGCAACACAGGGAGAGGGAAGCTGGGTTCTCTAACAGCAGCAACACAGGGAGAGGGAAGCTGGGTTCTCTACCAGCAGCAACACAGAGAGAGGGAAGCTGGGTTCTCTACCAGCAGCAACACAGAGAGGGAAGCTGGGTTCTCTACCAGCAGCAACACAGAGAGGGAAGCTGGGTTCTTCACCAGCAGCAACACAGAGAGGGAAGCTGGGTTCTCTACCAGCAGCAACACACAGCCCAGAGACGGAAGCTGGGTTCCACACCAGCAGCAACACAGAGAGAGGGAAGCTGGGTTCCACACCAGCAGCAACACAGAGAGAGGGAAGCTGGGTTCTCTACCAGCAGCAACACAGAGAGGGAAGCTGGGTTCTCTACCAGCAACAACACAGAGAGGGAAGCTGGGTTCTTCACCAGCAGCAACACAGAGAGGGAAGCTGGGTTCTCTACCAGCAGCAACACAGGGAGAGGGAAGCTGGGTTCTTCACCAGCAGCAACACGGAGAGAGGGAAGCTGGGTTCTCTACCAGCAGCAACACAGAGAGAGGGAAGCTGGGTTCTCTACCAGCAGCAACACAGGAAAGGGAAGCTGGGTTCTTCACCAGCAGCAACACAGAGTGAGGGAAGTTGGGTTCTCTAACAGCAGCAACACAGAGAGAGGGAAGCTGGGTTCTACACCAGCAGCAACACAGAGAGAGGGAAGCTGGGTTCTACACCAGCAGCAACACAGAGAGAGGGAAGCTGGGTTCTCTACCAGCAGCAACACAGAGAAAGGGAAGCTGGGTTCTTCACCAGCAGCAACACAGAGGGAGGGAAGCTGGGTTCTTCACCAGCAGCAACACAGAGAGAGGGAAGCTGGGTTCTTCACCAGCAGCAACACAGAGAGAGGGAAGCTGGGTTCTCTACCAGCAGCAACACAGGAAAGGGAAGCTGGGTTCTTCACCAGCAGCAACACAGAGAGAGGGAAGCTGGGTTCTCTACCAGCAGCAACACAGAGAGAGGGAAGCTGGGTTCACTACCAGCAGCAACACACAGCCCAGAGACGGAAGCTGGGTTCCACACCAGCAGCAACACAGAGAGAGGGAAGCTGGGTTCTACACCAGCAGCAACACAGAGAGAGGGAAGCTGGGTTCTCTACCAGCAGCAACACAGAGAGAGGGAAGCTGGGTTCTACACCAGCAGCAACACAGAGAGAGGGAAGCTGGGTTCTCTACCAGCAGCAACACAGAGAGAGGGAAGCTGGGTTCCACACCAGCAGCAACACAGAGAGAGGGAAGCTGGGTTCTACACCAGCAGCAACACAGAGAGAGGGAAGCTGGGTTCTCTACCAGCAGCAACACAGAGAGAGGGAAGCTGGGTTCTCTACCAGCAGCAACACAGAGAGGGAAGCTGGGTTCTCTACCAGCAGCAACACAGAGAGGGAAGCTGGGTTCTTCACCAGCAGCAACACAGAGAGGGAAGCTGGGTTCTCTACCAGCAGCAACACAGGGAGAGGGAAGCTGGGTTCTTCACCAGCAGCAACACGGAGAGAGGGAAGCTGGGTTCTCTACCAGCAGCAACACAGAGAGAGGGAAGCTGGGTTCTTCACCAGCAGCAACACAGAGAGAGGGAAGCTGGGTTCTCTACCAGCAGCAACACAGGAAAGGGAAGCTGGGTTCTTCACCAGCAGCAACACAGAGAGAGGGAAGCTGGGTTCTCTAACAGCAGCAACACAGAGAGAGGGAAGCTGGGTTCTACACCAGCAGCAACACAGAGAGAGGGAAGCTGGGTTCTACACCAGCAGCAACACAGAGAGAGGGAAGCTGGGTTCTCTACCAGCAGCAACACAGAGAAAGGGAAGCTGGGTTCTACACCAGCAGCAACACAGAGAGAGGGAAGCTGGGTTCTCTACCAGCAGCAACACAGAGAACGGGAAGCTGGGTTCTTCACCAGCAGCAACACAGAGGGAGGGAAGCTGGGTTCTTCACCAGCAGCAACACAGAGAGAGGGAAGCTGGGTTCTTCACCAGCAGCAACACAGAGAGAGGGAAGCTGGGTTCTCTACCAGCAGCAACACAGGAAAGGGAAGCTGGGTTCTTCACCAGCAGCAACACAGAGAGAGGGAAGCTGGGTTCTCTAACAGCAGCAACACAGAGAGGGGGAAGCTGGGTTCTACACCAGCAGCAACACAGAGAGAGGGAAGCTGGGTTCTACACCAGCAGCAACACAGAGAGAGGGAAGCTGGGTTCTCTACCAGCAGCAACACAGGAAAGGGAAGCTGGGTTCTTCACCAGCAGCAACACAGAGAGAGGGAAGCTGGGTTCTCTAACAGCAGCAACACAGAGAGGGGGATGCTGGGTTCTACACCAGCAGCAACACAGAGAGAGGGAAGCTGGGTTCTACACCAGCAGCAACACAGAGAGAGGGAAGCTGGGTTCTCTACCAGCAGCAACACAGAGAGAGGGAAGCTGGGTTCTTCACCAGCAGCAACACAGAGAGAGGGAAGCTGGGTTCACTACCAGCAGCAACACAGAGAGAGGGAAGCTGGGTTCTCTACCAGCAGCAACACAGAGAGAGGGAAGCTGGGTTCACTACCAGCAGCAACACACAGCCCAGAGACGGAAGCTGGGTTCCACACTAGCAGCAACACAGAGAGAGTGAAGCTGGGTTCTACACCAGCAGCAACACAGAGAGAGGGAAGCTGGGTTCTCTACCAGCAGCAACACAGAGAAAGGGAAGCTGGGTTCCTCACCAGCAGCAACACAGAGAGAAGGAAGCTGGGTTCTCTACCAGCAGCAACACAGAGAGAGGGAAGCTGGGTTCTCTACCAGCAGCAACACAGAGAGAGGGAAGCTGGGTTCTTCACCAGCAGCAACACAGAGAGAGGGAAGCTGGGTTCTCTACCAGCAGCAACACAGAGAGAGGGAAGCTGGGTTCTACACCAGCAGCAACACAGAGAGGGAAGCTGGGTTCTCCACCAGCAGCAACACAGAGAGGGAAGCTGGGTTCTCCACCAGCAGCAACACAGAGAGAGGGAAGCTGGGTTCTCTACCAGCAGCAACACAGGGAGAGGGAAGCTGGGTTCTCTAACAGCAGCAACACAGGGAGAGGGAAGCTGGGTTCTCTAACAGCAGCAACACAGGGAGAGGGAAGCTGGGTTCTCTACCAGCAGCAACACAGAGAGAGGGAAGCTGGGTTCACTACCAGCAGCAACACAGAGAGGGAAGCTGGGTTCACTACCAGCAGCAACACAGAGAGGGAAGCTGGGTTCACTACCAGCAGCAACACAGAGAGGGAAGCTGGGTTCACTACCAGCAGCAACACAGAGAGGGAAGCTGGGTTCACTACCAGCAGCAACACAGAGAGGGAAGCTGGGTTCACTACCAGCAGCAACACAGAGAGGGAAGCTGGGTTCACTACCAGCAGCAACACAGAGAGGGAAGCTGGGTTCTCTACCAGCAGCAACACAGAGAGAGGGAAGCTGGGCTCTCTACCAGCAGCAACACAGAGAGGGAAGCTGGGTTCACTACCAGCAGCAACACAGAGAGGGAAGCTGGGTTTACTACCAGCAGCAACACAGAGAGGGAAGCTGGGTTCACTACCAGCAGCAACACAGAGAGGGAAGCTGGGTTTACTACCAGCAGCAACACAGAGAGGGAAGCTGGGTTCACTACCAGCAGCAACACAGAGAGGGAAGCTGGGTTCACTACCAGCAGCAACACACAGTTGTTGGTTATGTACAAGCTACCAACACAACCAGCCCTGGTCCACAACTGGGCATGAAAATATGTCTGCAATAAAATGTCAATGAATGTATAGGTGTCCTGATTCCTGTGTCTCCCTAGAGGAGGATATTAACAACCGCTTCCTGTGTCTCCCTAGAGGAGGATATTAACAACCGCATCCTGTGTCTCCCTAGAGGAGGATATTAACAACCGCTTCCTGTGTCTCCTGAGAGGAGGATATTAACAATCGCTTCCTGTGTCTCCCTAGAGGAGGATATTAACAATCGCTTCCTGTGTCTCCCTAGAGGAGGATATTAACAATCGCTTCCTGTGTCTCCTGAGAGGAGGATATTAACAACCGCATCCTGTGTCTCCCTAGAGGAGGATATTAACAATCGCTTCCTGTGTCTCCTGAGAGGAGGATATTAACAACCGCATCCTGTGTCTCCCTAGAGGAGGATATTAACAATCGCTTCCTGTGTCTCCTGAGAGGAGGATATTAACAACCGCTTCCTGTGTCTCCCTAGAGGAGGATATTAACAATCGCTTCCTGTGTCTCCTGAGAGGAGGATATTAACAACCGCATCCTGTGTCTCCCTAGAGGAGGATATTAACAACCGCTTCCTGTGTCTCCTGAGAGGAGGATATTAACAATCGCTTCCTGTGTCTCCCTAGAGGAGGATATTAACAATCGCTTCCTGTGTCTCCTGAGAGGAGGATATTAACAACCGCTTCCTGTGTCTCCTGAGAGGAGGATATTAACAACCGCTTCCTGTGTCTCCCTAGAGGAGGATATTAACAATCGCTTCCTGTGTCTCCTGAGAGGAGGATATTAACAACCGCTTCCTGTGTCTCCCGAGAGTAGGATATTAACAACCGCTTCCTGTGTCTCCCGAGAGGAGGATATTAACAATCGCTTCCTGTGTCTCCTGAGAGGAGGATATTAACAACCGCTTCCTGTGTCTCCCTAGAGGAGGATATTAACAACCGCTTCCTGTGTCGCCCTAGAGGAGGATATTAACAACCGCTTCCTGTGTCTCCCTAGAGGAGGATATTAACAATCGCTTCCTGTGTCTCCCTAGAGGAGGATATTAACAATCGCTTCCTGTGTCTCCTGAGAGGAGGATATTAACAACCGCTTCCTGTGTCTCCCGAGAGGAGGATATTAACAACCGCTTCCTGTGTCTCCCTAGAGGAGGATATTAACAATCGCTTCCTGTGTCTCCTGAGAGGAGGATATTAACAACCGCTTCCTGTGTCTCCCGAGAGGAGGATATTAACAACCGCTTCCTGTGTCTCCCGAGAGGAGGATATTAACAACCGCTTCCTGTGTCTCCTGAGAGGAGGATATTAACAACCGCTTCCTGTGTCTCCCTAGAGGAGGATATTAACAACCGCTTCCTGTGTCTCCTGAGAGGAGGATATTAACAACCGCTTCCTGTGTCTCCTGAGAGGAGGATATTAACAACCGCTTCCTGTGTTTCCCTAGAGGAGGATATTAACAACCGCTTCCTGTGTCTCCTGAGAGGAGGATATTAACAACCGCTTCCTGTGTCTCCTGAGAGGAGGATATTAACAACCGCTTCCTGTGTCTCCTGAGAGGAGGATATTAACAACCGCTTCCTGTGTTTCCCGAGAGGAGGATATTAACAACGTGCTCTCAACCATCTGCCTGGTCAGTGAAAGGTTATTAATAAAACAACCGCTTCCTGTTCCAACATCACGTACTGATTGGTTGATGCATTGCTACCTGTTGGAACATCACATAATGATTGGTTGATGCATTGCTTCCTGTTCCAACATCACATAATGATTGGTTGATGCATTGCTACCTGCTCCAACACCACATAATGATTGGTTGATGCATTGCTACCTGCTCCAACACCACATAATGATTGGTTGATGCATTGCTACCTGCTCCAACACCACATAATGATTGGTTGATGCATTGCTTCCTGTTCCAACATCACATAATGATTGGTTGATGCATTGCTACCTATTCCAACATCACATGATTGGTTGATGTATTGCTACCTGTTGGAACATCACGTAATGATTGGTTGATGCATTGCTACCTATTCCAACATCACATAATGATTGGTTGATGCATTGCTACCTATTCCAACATCACATAATGATTGGTTGATGCATTGCTTCCTGTGCCAACATCACGTAATGATTGGTTGATGCATTGCTACCTGCTCCAACATCACATGATTGGTTGATGTATTGCTACCTGTTGGAACATGGCAGGGTCCAGATGCAGTCGAACCACACAGTCTCTGATGAAGCTCTTAGTAGCTGGTTTAATCTGCCTCGACACGATGCCATTACTATCCTGGATATACTTCCTGGAAGGAGAGAGAATACAGAGATGAGAGAGAATAGAGAGATGAGAGAGATGAGAGAGAGAATAGAGAGAATACAGAGATGAGAGAGAGAATAGAGAGAATACAGAGATGAGAGAATAGAGAGAGAATAGAGAGATGAGAGAGAGAATAGAGAGAGAGAGAGATGAGAGAGAGAATAGAGAGAATACAGAGATGAGAGAGAGAATAGAGAGAATACAGAGATGAGAGAGAGAATAGAGAGAATACAGAGATGAGAGAGAGAATACAGAGAATACAGAGATGAGAGAGAGAATAGAGAGATGAGAGAGAGAATAGAGAGAGAATAGAGAGATGAGAGAGAGAATAGAGAGAGAGAGAGATGAGAATAGAGAGAGAAGAGAGAGATAGAGAGAGAGAGATGAGAATAGAGAGAGAAGAGCGATAGAGAGAGAGAGATGAGAATAGAGAGAGAAGAGAGAGAGAGAGAGAGATGAGAATAGAGAGAGAAGAGAGAGATAGAGAGAGAGAGATGAGAATAGAGAGAGAAGAGAGAGATAGAGAGAGAGATGAGAATAGAGAGAGAAGAGAGAGATAGAGAGAGAGAGATGAGAATAGAGAGAGAGAGAGAGAGAGATGAGAATAGAGAGAAGAGAGAGATAGAGAGAGAGAGAGAGAGATGAGAATAGAGAGAAGAGAGAGATAGAGAGAGAGAGATGAGAATAGAGAGAGAAGAGAGAGATAGAGAGAGAGAGATGAGAATAGAGAGAGAAGAGAGAGATAGAGAGAGAGAGATGAGAATAGAGAGAAAGAGAGAGAGAATAGAGAGAGAAGAGAGAGAGAGAGAATAGAGAGAGAGAGAGAATAGAGAGAGAGAGAATAGAGAGATGAGAGAGAGAGAATAGAGAGATGAGGAGAGAGAATAGAGAGATGAGAGATATGAGAGAGAGAATACAGAGATGAGAGAAAAG
>NW_022261978.1:13115839-13120839 GCF_002021735.2 Oncorhynchus kisutch | reverse complement strand
GAGAGGAGAGGGGGATGAGTTAGAGAGGAATGGTCCTACCTGACAGAAGAGGAGAGGGGGAGGAGTTAGAGAGGGGGATGAGTTAGAGAGGGGGATGAGTTAGAGAGGAATGGTCCAACCTGAGAGGAGAGAGAGGAGAGGAGAGGGGGATGAGTTAGAGAGGAATGGTCCTACCTGACAGAAGAGAGAGGAGAGGGGGATGAGTTAGAGAGGAATGGTCCTACCTGACAGAAGAGGAGAGGGGGAGGAGTTAGAGAGGGGGATGAGTTAGAGAGGAATGGTCCAAACTGAGAGGAGAGAGAGGAGAGGAGAGGGGGATGAGTTAGAGAGGAATGGTCCAACCTGAGAGGAGAGAGAGGAGAGGGGGATGAGTTAGAGAGGAATGGTCCAACCTGAGAGGAGAGGGGGATGAGTTCCTACCTGACAGAAGAGAGAGAGGGGAGAGGGGAATGTTCCTACCTGACAGAAGAGAGAGAGGGGAGAGGGGAATGTTCCTACCTGACAGGAGAGAGAGAGAGAGAGAGAGAGAGAAGAGAAGAGGGGGACGGTCCTGAGAGAGTCAGAGCTGAACTACAGAATGAACATACTGATCACAGATTGACCCTGGGAGAAAAGAGGGAAGAGCAGAGAGACAGAGGATGGGAGGTGAAACTGAAAGAATACTTATTATCTGAGTGAGAGAAAGAGGACAGAAGAGAAGAGGAACAAGGGAGGGATGTCCTGTCGTGTTAATAACGTGATTCAGGATGATAAGCTGCGATATGTTTATACTATAAAACACGGAACCTCTGGTCTTCCTTCTACAGACACAATGAATTAAGGTTACCTCCCGTCACCACGAACATGTTTTGAAGCTAATAACTGGCTAACTCATCAAAAAGAGGTTGTATCTGGCACTTGCTAGCAGAGACATGCTGTTTTCAACTTCCACAATGACGGCTAACAGCAAGGATCAACACCGGACTGGTTAGGAAATACGGTCATTATAAACCACCGGTTAGTCAGGTAGCACCGTAATAGCTCATCAAAACAGAAGTTATGGTTAAACAAGATAACAGTGGATAACTAACGTTAGCTAATAGCTAGTTAGCTTCGTTACATTAACGTCGCCGGTACGCGTTAGTTAGTTAGCTGCCCGTTTAATAAAACATAGCTAGATCCTCCGGTACCGTAGCCAACCGATTATTCCAGTCCTCTCGCTTCCTCCGGTACAGTAGCCAGCCGGTTAGTCCAGTCCTCTCGCTTCCTCCGGTACCGTATCTCGCTTCCTCCGGTACAGTAGCCAGCCGGTTAGTCCAGTCCTCTCGCTTCCTCCGGTACCGTAGCCAGCCTCTCCCTCCCATCGCGTTGAAGTGAGATCCCATTCATCTCGGCCTCCCCGAAAGACGGTGGAAGGGGGGGGGGGTACAAGGCAACAAACTCCACACAAGACGGGCCTGCTGCCTTCCCTGTCCTCCACTCAGCCCCTTGAGGTGGCCCGCAACACACTACTTTAACACAGTAAACATGAGCCAGATTACTAAACTAACCCGGTCGGGATACGAACATCCCGACGCCGTTTGATCGATCAAAGCGCAACCAGCCCCTTCGATCACGGATCAAAACACACAAGAAGAAAGCGAAGGCACGTTTCACCCCCTGCCGCTTGGCTAAAGGGCTAACAAGCTACCTAAAAAAATAAAACCAAAACATCCCGTATTTAGCGGCTTAAAGTATACAACCTACCGTATCTGAAAGCCCGCACCCCGTTTTCCACCGCATCGGGGATAGTGGCGAGAACAGTAGTGTGTGAAACGCGGCATAAGGACAACTTGGGTAGTATTAAAACGTGAAAGACAACAAGCCTTTCCGTATTGCCCTCTCAACTCCCCGTGGCCATGGAGGTCTCCAAATACACTCCAAGCAGAGAGAGAGAGAGAATGACGGTCGGTGTGCGCTAAGTATCGAGTGTGTGTTTAACAGCGCCTCGTCCGTTCGGAAAGACACACTACACCGGGAGAGAGGACACACAACACCGGGAGAGAGGACACACTACACCGGGAGAGAGGAGCACATTGGAATGTCCCGCGGAGCGAATGTTCAGAACATTGCCAATAAACAATTGCCAATTTTAATAAGAAACCAAATATGATGTAGGTATTGAATTGACTCAATTAATAAACACAGGATGGATAATGGTACAGAATATTGGTTCAATTGTTGGGTTTATTCAGGAAAGATTAAAGAAGACAAAAAAAATGTATCTCAATCTTGAAAAAAATATTTTCTGTCCTCGTGCAGGAAAGGGCTATAAAGGTTCTTTAGAGAAATGATCGATTTGACGACACAATGAATGCACTGATGACACCCGTTACATTACATACGAGATAGAATGTCTACACAATAACCACGCAATTACAAACCACTGATCAATAAGCAGAATCGAAGAATCAATACTTTTCTTGCAATGTGAACCGAATGGCAAATGAATAGAATGACGTAGCCCAACGCGCACCTTTGAATGGGTTACAGGGTCCAACAGCGGCGACTGGAAACACGTTCCACATGACAGTATGTGCTCAATAAAAACAGACAGGTAGAGACGAACCAAAAGCAAAAGTAGCCTCTTGTCTTCGATAAAAAAATATAAAAAAATAAACATAATCCCTACAATTAAATAGACAAAAAAGAGTAAACCAGAAACAACAGCCCAAAACAGACATTTTATAAACGAAGAAATCTGTATAAATCTACCTTTCCGCTGTTGCTGCTCCGGTCGCCTTGGCGCAGAACCCATCTCCAGAGTGACTGACAGCAGGACAGCGCGAGAGCATGCCGCCGACAGTCGAGCTGTCAGTCACACGCCTGTAGCCAGTAAGTCAGGCATCGACCTGTGGAGAGAAGGGGGGAGGGTGCGATGGAGGGGAGAAAGGGAGAGATCGGAAAGGAAGGAGGGAGACTCAACAGTAAAAACCAAGTCGTTATACTCAGAGTTACTTGGCCAGTGCAATCAACCATAGTCTATGTATTCAAACATTAGAAATATATTATAATTCTAGTTATACAGTACACCAGTCAAAATGTTGGACACACCAACTCATTCAAGGGTTTTACTTTATTTTAACGTTCTTCGACACATCAAAACGATGAAATAACACATATGGAATCATGTAGTAACCAAAAAAGTGTTAAACAAGTCAAAATATATTTTAGATTATTCAAAGTAGCCATCCTTTGCCTTGATGACAGCTTTGAACACTCTTGGCATTCTCTCAACCAGCTTCATGGTGTAGTCACCTGGAATGCTTTTCCAACAGTCTTGAAGGAGTTCCCACGTATGCTGAGCACTTGTTGGCTGCTTTTCCTTCACTCTGCGGTCCAACTCATCCCAAACCATCTCAATTGGGTTGAGGTCAGGTGATTGTGGAGGCCAGGTCATCTGATGCAGCACTCTATCTCTCCTTTCTTGGTCAAATAGCCCTCATGCAGCCTGGAGGTGTGTTGGGTCATTGAACTGTTGAAAAATAAATTATATTCCCACTAAGCACAAACTAGATGGGATGGTTTATCGCTGCAGAATGCTGTGGTAGCCATGCTGGTTAAGTGTGCCTTGAATTCTAAATAAATCACAGTGTCACCTGCAAAGCACCCCCACACCTCCTCCTCCATGCTTCACGGTGGGAAACACGCATGCAGAGATAATCCGTTCACCTACTCCAGGTCTGACAAAGACACGGCGGTTGGAACCAAACATTTCCAATTTGGACTCATCAGACCCAAGGACAGATATCCACTGATCTAATGTCCATTGCTCGTGTTTCTTGGCCCAAGCAAGTCTCTTTACACTAGTTAACTACTGTCACTTCTCTTGCGTTCATTGCGCGCAGAGTCAGGGTATATGCAACAGTTTGGGCCGCCTGGCTCGTTGCCAACTAATTTGCCAGAATTGTACATAGTTATGACAGAACATTGAAGGTTGTGCAATGTAACAGCAATATTTAGAAGTAGGGTTACCACCCGTTCGATAAAATACGGAATGGTTCTGTATTTCACTGAAAGAATAAACATTTTGTTTTCTACCTGATAGTTTCTGGATTTGTTAATGACCTAAGGCTCATATTTCACTGAAAGAATAAACATTTTGTTTTCTACCTGATAGTTTCTGGATTTGTTAATGACCAAAGGCTCGTATTTCTGTGTTTATTATATTATAATTAAGTCTATGATCTGATATTTGATAGAGCAGTCTGACTGAGGTGGTAGGAGGCAGCAGGCTCGTAGGCATTCATTCAAACTTTACTGCGTTTACCAGCAGCTCTTAGCAATGCTTGAACCACAGCGCTGTTTATGACTTCAAGCCAATCAACTCCTGAGATTAGGCTGACAATACTAAAGTGCCTATTAGAACATCCAATAGTCAAAGGTATATGAAATACAAATGGTAGAGAGAGAAATAGTCAACATGTCATAATTCCTATAATAACTACAACCTAAAACTTCTTAACTGGGAATATTGAAGAACTGGGAATTTTGAACCACCAACTTTCATATGTTCTCATGTTCTGAGCAAGGAACTTAAACGTTAGCTTTCTTACATAGCACATATTGCACTTTTACTTTCTCCTCCAACACTTTGTTTTTGCATTATTTAAACCAAATTGAGCATGATTCATTATTTATTTGAGAATAAATAGATTTTATTATTGTATTAAGTAAAAATTAAAGTGTTCATTGTTCATTTAGTATTGTTGTAATTGTCATTATTACAAATATAATATATATATATATATATATATAAATAAATCGGCCGATAATCGGTATCGGCTTTTTTTGGTCCTCCAATAATCGGTATCGGTGTTGAAAAATCACAATCGTTCGACTTCTACTGTATACCAACCCTACCTTGTCACAACACAACTGATTGGCTAAGAGGAAAGAAATTCCCCAAATTAACTTCTAACAAGACACACCTGTTAATTGAAATGCATTCCAGGTAACTACCTCATGAAGCTGGTTGAGAG
>NW_022261978.1:13095839-13110839 GCF_002021735.2 Oncorhynchus kisutch | reverse complement strand
TACAGTGTGACTGATGCCTGTGATATAACCCAGATTATCACTCAGCCAACAAGAGTGTGACTGATGCCTTTAATATAACCCAGATGATCACTCAGCCAACTAGAGTGTGACTGATGCCTGTGATATAACCCAGATTATCACTCAGCCAACAAGAGTGTGACTGATGCCTTTAATATAACCCAGATTATCACTCAGCCAACTAGAGTGTGACTGATGCCTGTAATCTAACCCAGATTATCACTCAGACAACTACAGTGTGACTGATGCCTGTGATATAACCCAGATTATCCCTCAGCCAACAAGAGTGTGACTGATGCCTGTAATATAACCCAGATTATCACTCAGACAACTACAGTGTGACTGATGCCTGTGATATAACCCAGATTATCCCTCAGCCAACAAGAGTGTGACTGATGCCTGTAATATAACCCAGATGATCACTCAGCCAACTACAGTGTGACTGATGCCTGTGATATAACCCAGATTATCACTCAGCCAACAAGAGTGTGACTGATGCCTGTAATCTAACCCAGATTATCACTCAGCCAACTACAGTGTGACTGATGCCTGTGATATAACCCAGATTATCACTCAGCCAACAAGAGTGTGACTGATGCCTTTAATATAACCCAGATGATCACTCAGCCAACTAGAGTGTGACTGATGCCTGTGATATAACCCAGATTATCACTCAGCCAACAAGAGTGTGACTGATGCCTTTAATATAACCCAGATTATCACTCAGCCAACTAGAGTGTGACTGATGCCTGTAATCTAACCCAGATTATCACTCAGACAACTACAGTGTGACTGATGCCTGTGATATAACCCAGATTATCCCTCAGCCAACAAGAGTGTGACTGATGCCTGTAATATAACCCAGATTATCACTCAGACAACTACAGTGTGACTGATGCCTGTGATATAACCCAGATTATCCCTCAGCCAACAAGAGTGTGACTGATGCCTGTAATATAACCCAGATGATCACTCAGCCAACTACAGTGTGACTGATGCCTGTGATATAACCCAGATTATCACTCAGCCAACAAGAGTGTGACTGATGCCTGTAATCTAACCCAGATTATCACTCAGCCAACTACAGTGTGACTGATGCCTGTAATCTAACCCAGATTATCACTCAGCCAACTAGAGTGTGACTGATGCCTGTAATCTAACCCAGATTATCACTCAGACAACTACAGTGTGACTGATGCCTGTGATATAACCCAGATTATCACTCAGCCAACTAGAGTGTGACTGATGCCTGTAATCTAACCCAGATTATCACTCAGCCAACTAGAGTGTGACTGATGCCTATAATATCACCCAGATTATCCCTCAGCCAACAAGAGTGTGACTGATGCCTGTAATATAACCCAGATTATCACTCAGCCAACTACAGTGTAAACCAATAGTGTCGGATCTATGACATCCACTTGTATTGATCATATAGTCACTAATGCTGAAGAGCTTTGCTCCAAACTAATATATATTCCCATTGGCTGTAGTGACCATAACATTTTTGTCAATAACAAGGAAAGTGCCAAAGGTTTGGGCCTAAAGTAAATTCATAAGAGATCAGACAATATATTTTCTCAGGGCTCTGTTGTTGTTGTTGTTGAAGATGTAAACATATACATGTTGGTCTGATGTGTTTGAGGAAGTGAATCCAGATGCAGCACTGGACATTTTTGTAAAATTATTCATGCCAATTGTTAATACCTTAACTGTTAGAACCCTGTTAGAACCCTGTTGGAACCCTGTTAGAACTGTTAGAACCCTGTTAGAACCCTGCGAGAACTGTTAGAACCCTGTTATGACCCTGTGAGAACTGTTAGAACCCTGTCAGAACCCTGTGAGAACTGTTAGAACCCTGTTAGAACCATGTTAGAACCCTGTTAGAACTCTTGGTTCAAAGACATGATGCAACAAAAAAAGTCAGGCTGCTCAGCTGATTGGTTGACATATTGTACATTGAGACATAGTGTGACTAAACTTAGCAAAAATAAGAAGAAATGATATGAACCAAACCGAGATAAATGACGTAAAACACAATGGGAAAAGACGTTGGAGTACCTTAAATGATATAATGGACAGAAAACTCAATTCATCTCCGTCAGTCTTTGAAGTTGAAAGGTCACCGATACAAGACCTTTTGATGTTGCCTGTCATGTTAAATGACTGTTCCACTACTAAAACTGGAGATAAAAAAACCTCTGAAATTAAATGACAATATTGAACAGTGAACCGTACTAATATATAAAATATCTAACAGTTTCTTTATTTTATTTAACCAGTCAGTTAAGAACAAATTCTTATTTTCAATGACGCCCTAGGAACAGTGGGTTAACTGGTCTAGGAACAGTGGGTTAACTGGTCTAGGAACAGTGGGTTAACTGGTCTAGGAACAGTGGGTTAACTGGTCTAGGAACAGTGGGTTAACTGGTCTAGGAACAGTGGGTTAACTGGTCTAGGAACAGTGGGTTAACTGGTCTAGGAACAGTGGGTTAACTGGTCTAGGAACAGTGGGTTTAACTGGTCTAGGAACAGTGGGTTTAACTGGTCTAGGAACAGTGGGTTTAACTGGTCTAGGAACAGTGGGTTTAACTGCCTGTTCAGGGGCAGAACGACAGATTTGTACCTTTTATTTATTTATTTATTTTACCTTTATTTAACCAGGTAGGCAAGTTGAGAACAAGTTCTCATTTACAATTGCGACCTGGCCAAGATAAAGCAAAGCAGTTCGACAGATAAAACGACACAGAGTTACACATGGAGTAAAAACAAACATACAGTCAATAATGCAGTATAAACAAGTCTATATACAATGTGAGCAAATGAGGTGAGGAGGGAGGTAAAGGCAAAAAAGGCCATGATGGCAAAGTAAATACAATATAGCAAGTAAAATACTGGAATGGTACTTTACTGTCAGGTCGGGGGTTTGAACTTGAAACCTTCCCGTTACTAGTCCAACACTCTAACCACTAGGCTACCCTGCCGCCCCGTGAAAGAGAAGGATTGCTGTTAGTGTGGGAGAGGTAGAGAAACTACCTCAGCATGCATATAGAGAAGGGCACTCAACTTGTACTGCACTGACTCAGATGACTGCTGATTGGTTAAAATAACAGGATGACATTGGAGCTGTATTGTTAGATTTCAGAGCAGCTTTTAATGTTAATGAAGAAACTAACTTGCTGTGGCTTTACATCACATGACTGGAGAGTCATTTAACCAATAGAACCCAGAGAGTTCTTCAGTGGAAGCTTCTCTAACATCAGATATGGGGCGGCAGGGTAGCCTAGTGGTTAGAGTGTAGAGGTGGCAGCGTAGCCTAGTGGTTAGAGTGTAGAGGTGGCAGGGTAGCCTAGTGGTTAGAGTGTAGAGGCGGCAGGGTAGCCTAGTGGTTAGAGTGTAGAGGTGGCAGCGTAGCCTAGTGGTTAGAGTGTAGAGGTGGCAGGGTAGCCTAGTGGTTAGAGTGTAGAGGTGGCAGCGTAGCCTAGTGGTTAGAGTGTAGAGGTGGCAGGGTAGCCTAGTGGTTAGAGTGTAGGGGCGGCAGGGTAGCCTAGTGGTTAGAGTGTAGAGGTGGCAGCGTAGCCTAGTGGTTAGAGTGTAGAGGTGGCAGCGTAGCCTAGTGGTTAGAGTGTAGAGGTGGCAGCGTAGCCTAGTGGTTAGAGTGTAGAGGTGGCAGCGTAGCCTAGTGGTTAGAGTGTAGAGGTGGCAGCGTAGCCTAGTGGTTAGAGTGTAGAGGTGGCAGCGTAGCCTAGTGGTTAGAGTGTAGAGGCGGCAGGGTAGCCTAGTGGTTAGAGTGTAGAGGCGGCAGGGTAGCCTAGTGGTTAGAGTGTAGAGGCGGCAGGGTAGCCTAGTGGTTAGAGTGTCGAGGCGGCAGGGTAGCCTAGTGGTTAGAGTGTCGAGGCGGCAGGGTAGCCTAGTGGTTAGAGTGTAGAGGTGCCAGGGTAGCCTAGTGGTTAGAGCGTTGGACTAGTAACCGGAAGGTTGCGAGTTCAAACCCCTGAGCTGACAAGGTACAAATCTGTCGTTCTGCCCCTGAACAGGCAGTTAACCCACTGTTCCTAGGCCGTCATTGAAAATAAGAATATGTTCTTAACTGACTTGCCTGGTTAAATAAAGATAAAAAAATGTACAGTGTGCAGTGTCTCTCAGGCAGGTTGGGCCGTTACATTTCTCTATGTTTATAAATTATTTTACCACTGGTCTCACACCAAGCCAGGACAGATGATTCCACACTCTACATGGCAGCACCCAAAGCCAGTGAGCTCACTGATATTCTAAATAAGAATGTCAGAATGGGTGATGTAATAATAAACTGGTCACAGTCAGTATCAGAATGGGTGATGTAATAATAAACTGGTCACAGTCAGTATCAGAATGGGTGATGTAATAATAAACTGGTCACGGTCAGTATCAGAATGGGTGATGTAATAATAACCTGGTCACAGTCAGTATCAGAATGGGTGATGTAATAATAACCTGGTTACAGTCAGTATCAGAATGGGTGATGTAATAATAAACTGGTCACAGTCAGTATCAGAATGGGTGATGTAATAATAAACTGGTCAGTATCAGAATGGGTGATGTAATAATAAACTGGTCAGTATCAGAATGGGTGATGTAATAATCAACTGGTCTTGAATAAATCTAAAACTAAATGCATTGTATTTGGCTCTAAACATTCTCTAAGACCTTAACTGGCGTGATGCATGGAGGATGTGAGCACTGAGGAAGCTGAACTCCAAGGTATAACATTGGATGGTCAATTATCATTGTCAGGTCATATTGACTAAGTTGTTGTTTAGATGAGGTGTAGTTATCATGGTCAGGTCATATTGACTAAGTTGTTGTTTAGATGAGGTGTAGTTATCATGGTCAGGTCATATTGACTAAGTTGATGTTTAGATGAGGTGTAGTTATCATGGTCTCATCATGTTGACTAAGTTGATGTGAAGTTATCATGGTCTCGTCATATTGACTAAGTTGTTGTGAAGTTATCATGGTCTCGTCATATTGACTAAGTTGATGTTTAGATGAGGTGAAGTTATCATGGTCAACTGTTAGACTAGGTTGTTGACTAGGTTGTTGTGAAGATGGGGAGGGGTATTGTCTGTTATAAAATATGTTCTGTGTTTCTGACACAAAGATCAACTGTACTAGTTGTCCAGACTCTGGTCTTGTCCCATCTTGATGACTGTCTGGTAATATGGTCAGGTGCAGAAAAGAAAGATCTAGCAAAGCTGTCTCAAAACAAAACAGCACGCCTTGCCCTTTAACTACACGCATATAACTAACATCAACAACATGGATGATAGTATTTTATGGTTGAGGGTTGACCAGAGATGTACTGCTTCTCTTTTAGTTATGATAAATATTACTGTGGCGAAAATTCCAAATAGTCTGCATAATCAAATCACATTCAGCTCACACACCCATACATACCCCACAAGACATGCCACCAGGGGTCTCTTCAGACACCCATACATACCCCACTAGACATGCCACCAGGGGTCTCTTCAGACACCCATACATACCCCACTAGACATGCCACCAGGGGTCTCTTCAGACACCCATACACACCCCACTAGACATGCCACCAGGGGTCTCTTCAGACACCCATACATACCCCACAAGACATGCCACCAGGGGTCTCTTCAGACACCCATACATACCCCACTAGACATGCCACCAGGGGTCTCTTCAGACACCCATACATACCCCACAAGACATGCCACCAGGGGTCTCTTCAGACACCCATACATACCCCACTAGACATGCCACCAGGGGTCTCTTCACACACCCATACATACCCCACTAGACATGCCACCATAGGTCTCTTCAGACACCCATACATACCCCACAAGACATGCCACCAGGGGTCTCTTCAGACACCCGTACATACCCCACAAGACATGCCACCAGGGGTCTCTTCATACACCCATACATACCCCACTAGACATGCCACCAGGGGTCTCTTCAGACACCCATACATACCCCACAAGACATGCCACCAGGGGTCTCTTTACACACCCATACATACCCCACTAGACATGCCACCAGGGGTCTCTTCAGACACCCATACATACCCCACAAGACATGCCACCAGGGGTCTCTTCAGACACCCATACATACCCCACTAGACATGCCACCAGGGGTCTCTTCACACACCCATACATACCCCACTAGACATGCCACCATAGGTCTCTTCAGACACCCATACATACCCCACAAGACATGCCACCAGGGGTCTCTTCAGACACCCGTACATACCCCACAAGACATGCCACCAGGGGTCTCTTCAGACACCCATACATACCCCACAAGACATGCCACCAGGGGTCTCTTCAGACACCCGTACATACCCCACAAGACATGCCACCAGGGGTCTCTTCAGAGACCCATACATACCCCACAGGACATGCCACCAGGGGTCTCTTCACACACCCATACATACCCCACAAGACATAACACCAGGGGTCTCTTCAGACACCCATACATACCCCACAAAACATGCCACCAGGGGTCTCTTCAGACACCCATACATAGCCCACAAGACATGCCACCAGGGGTCTCTTCAGACATCCATACATACCCCACAAGACATGCCACCAGGGGTCACTACAGACACCCGTACATACCCCACAAGACATGCCACCAGGGGTCTCTTCAGACACCCATACATACCCCACTAGACATGCCACCAGGGGTCTCTTCAGACACCCATACATACCCCACAAGACATGCCTTCAGGGGTCTCTTCAGACACCCATACATAGCCCACAAGACATGCCACCAGGGGCCTCTTCAAACACCCATACATACCCCACTAGACATGCCACCAGGGGTCTCTTCAAACACCCATACATACCCCACAAGACATGCCACCAGGGGTCACTACAGACACCCGTACATACCCCACAAGACATGCCACCAGGGGTCTCTTCAGACACCCATACATACCCCACTAGACATGCCACCAGGGGTCTCTTCAGACACCCATACATACCCCACAAGACATGCCACCAGGGGTCTCTTCAGACACCCATACATACCCCACAAGACATGCCACCAGGGGTCTCTTCAAACACCCATACATACCCCACAAGACATGCCACCAGGGGTCTCTTCAGACATCCATACATACCCCACAAGACATGCCACCAGGGGTCACTACAGACACCCGTACATACCCCACAAGACATGCCACCAGGGGTCTCTTCAGACACCCATACATACCCCACTAGACATGCCACCAGGGGTCTCTTCAGACACCCATACATACCCCACAAGACATGCCACCAGGGGTCTCTTCAGACACCCATACATAGCCCACAAGACATGCCACCAGGGGCCTCTTCAAACACCCATACATACCCCACTAGACATGCCACCAGGGGTCTCTTCAGACACCCATACATACCCCACAAGACATGCCACCAGGGGTCTCTTCAAACACCCATACATACCCCACAAGACATGCCACCAGGGGTCTCTTCAGACACCCATACATAGCCCACAAGACATGCCACCAGGGGCCTCTTCAAACACCCATACATACCCCACTAGACATGCCACCAGGGGTCTCTTCAAACACCCATACATACCCCACAAGACATGCCACCAGGGGTCACTACAGACACCCGTACATACCCCACAAGACATGCCACCAGGGGTCTCTTCAGACACCCATACATACCCCACTAGACATGCCACCAGGGGTCTCTTCAGACACCCATACATACCCCACAAGACATGCCACCAGGGGTCTCTTCAGACACCCATACATACCCCACAAGACATGCCACCAGGGGTCTCTTCAAACACCCATACATACCCCACAAGACATGCCACCAGGGGTCTCTTCAGACATCCATACATACCCCACAAGACATGCCACCAGGGGTCACTACAGACACCCGTACATACCCCACAAGACATGCCACCAGGGGTCTCTTCAGACACCCATACATACCCCACTAGACATGCCACCAGGGGTCTCTTCAGACACCCATACATACCCCACAAGACATGCCACCAGGGGTCTCTTCAGACACCCATACATAGCCCACAAGACATGCCACCAGGGGCCTCTTCAAACACCCATACATACCCCACTAGACATGCCACCAGGGGTCTCTTCAGACACCCATACATACCCCACAAGACATGCCACCAGGGGTCTCTTCAAACACCCATACATACCCCACAAGACATGCCACCAGGGGTCTCTTCAAACACCCATACATACCCCACAAGACATGCCACCAGGGGTCTCTTCAAACACCCATACATACCCCACAAGACATGCCATCAGAGGTCTCTTCACACACCCATACATACCCCACTAGACATTCCATCAGAGGTCTCTTCAAACACCCATACATACCCCACAAGACATGCCATCAGAGGTCTCTTCACACACCCATACATACCCCACAAGACATGCCACCAGGGGTCTCTTCAAACACCCATACATACCCCACAAGACATGCCATCAGAGGTCTCTTCACACACCCATACATACCCCACTAGACATTCCATCAGAGGTCTCTTCAAACACCCATACATACCCCACAAGACATGCCATCAGAGGTCTCTTCACACACCCATACATACCCCACTAGACATTCCACCAGGGGTCTCTTCACACACACATAATTTTTTTGTGTATTGTATATCATTTAATTTTGTGGGACTGTCCTTGTCTGTCAGTGTATCAGTGTTGTGTCACTTGTCATGTTTTTTGTGGACCCCATGAAGAGTAGCTGATGCTTCTGCAGAAGCTAATGGGGGTCCAAATTAACAAATAGAGACACCCTTTGTCTGTGTGTCCTAGACGAGGGTCTAGTCAAGAGTATTGAGATACACCCTTTGTCTGTGTGTCCTGGTCTCGAGGTCCTTTGTTGCAGCTGCCATGGCGGATTTAAGCGTCCGTACGGGCCTGACTGAAACAGGCTCACCTCCTCTCACACAAAGAGCCCTTTAAACGCTGAAAGGACGACTGAAGTCTTCATTATATATACCTCCCGGAGAAAGAGAGGGGAACCTCCGGGGGGCGAGGAGGAGAACACATTGGCCCGCGTCCCAGATGACACCCTATTCCCAATACACCGAGTCGACAAATAATTAGGAACACCTGCTCTTTCCATGACATAACGACTGACCAGGTGAATGTTAGGATCACTTATTGATGTCGCCTGTTAAATCCACTTCAGTCAGTGTAGATGAAGGGGGAGGAGACAGGTTAAAGAAGTTGTTGTTTTTTAAGACGAGACATGGATTGTGCGTGTGTATCATTGAACGGGAAGGACAAAAGATTGAAGTGCCTTTGAACGCGATACCGGTTTGAGTGTGTCAAGAACTGCCACGCTGCTGGGTTATTCGCGCTCAAGGATGTATCAAGAACGGTCAACCACCCGAAGGACATCCAGCCAACTTGACGCAACTGTAGGAAGCATTGGAGTCAACATGGGCCAGCATCCCTGCGGAAACGCTTTCGACACCTTGTCGAGTCCATGCTCCGACGACTTGAGGCTGTCCTGAAGACAAAGGGGGTTGTGCAACCCAATATTAGGAAGTTGTTCCTAATGTTTTGTACACTCAGTGTGTAGCGCACAATTATTTACCAGAGCCAATAGGGTAGTAGTGCACTACGTAGGGAATAAGGCACCATTTGGGATGCAGCCTGTTTGGAGAGGGTTGGGTCGTAGCTAAACAGCCATGGAGGACGGCTGTTTGGAGAGGGTTGGTTCGTAGCTAAACAGCCATGGAGGACGCCTGTTTGGAGAGGGTTGGGTCGTAGCTAAACAGCCATGGGGGACGGCTGTTTGGAGAGGGTTGGTTCGTAGCTAAACAGCCATGGACGACGCCTGTTTGGAGAGGGTTGGGTCGTAGCTAAGCAGCCATGGAGGACGGCTGTTTGGAGAGGGTTGGTTCGTAGCTAAACAGCCATGGAGGACGCCTGTTTGGAGAGGGTTGGGTCGTAGCTAAACAGCCATGGGGGACGGCTGTTTGGAGAGGGTTGGTTCGTAGCTAAACAGCCATGGAGGACGCCTGTTTGGAGAGGGTTGGGTCGTAGCTAAACAACCATGGAGGACGGCTGTTTGGAGAGGGTTGTGTCGTAGCTAAACAACCATGGAGGACGGCTGTTTGGAGAGGGTTGGGTCGTAGCTAAACAGCCATGGAGGACGGCTGTTTGGAGAGGGTTGGTTCGTAGCTAAACAGCCATGGAGGACGGCTGTTTGGAGAGGGTTGGGTCGTAGCTAAACAGCCATGGAGGACGGCTGTTTGGAGAGGGTTGGTTCGTAGCTAAACAGCCATGGAGGACGGCTGTTTGGAGAGGGTTGGGTCGTAGCTAAACAGCCATGGAGGACGGCTGTTTGGAGAGGGTTGGGTCGTAGCTAAACAGCCATGGGGGACGGCTGTTTGGAGAGGGTTGGGTTGTAGCTAAACAGCCCACAATATGTGTTAAGAGTCACGAAGCATCAAACTAAGGAGACGAGCACGACTTGTTGGTTTATTATCTTGAGATAGTAGAATAGTAGCTATCATCCGTATTCTGTGGGTTCTACAGCACACAGACAATCCTACCAGCTAACGAGAGAAAGGCTGAGATCTGTCTCTCTCTTCTCAGAGCTCCACACAGGCTCATTACTGAGTAATAACCAGAAAAAGAAGGGAAAAAAAACTGGAAAGAAAAAAAAGCATAGAAACCTTTAACGTCTGAGAGGTGTTTAAACCCATTCATTCATCCCCTGTTCTTTTTCAGCCCGGCTTGGGCCCATAAAGAGGACTGTCAGCGTGTCTGCCATGGCTTCCTACTGATGTGTATTGAGACAGTGTGAATATAGAGAGACCAAAATGGCCTCCTCCTCCTCCTCCTGCAAGGCTGGATTAGCTCCACTGGATTAAAAGATTTACCTCCTGCTGCTTATTCAAATATTGTTTCACGTATTGTCATCAACAGTCTTGGAGACTCTACCTACTGCCCAGTCGAGAGAGAGAGAGAGAGAGAAAAAAAGAACCCTACATTAAACCTAGTTTAGAAATCGGAAATGTTTCCTCTCTATAACAGTCTAACAAAGGAGTTCTATTTGATTGGGGAATGAGAATGTGGAATCGGAACGTTGTGGTTTAGTAAAACAATGGAGGAGAGTTCTGAGGCATTCCGAAGCCAAGGAAGAGCGGATGGGGTGGAAGGAGATGGAGGGTAGAGAAGGAGCAGGATGGAGCAGGATGGGGTGGAAGAAGATGGAGGGTAGAGATGGAGCAGGATGGAGCAGGATGGAGCAGGCTGGGGTGGAAGGAGATGGAGGGTAGAGATGGAGCAGGATGGAGCAGGATGGAAGGATGGGATGAAAGGGGATGGAGGGTAGAGATGGAGTAGGATGGAGCAGGCTGGGGTGAAAGGGGATGGAGGGTAGAGATGGAGTAGGATGGAGCAGGCTGGGGTGAAAGGGGATGGAGGGTAGAGATGGAGCAGGATGGAGCAGGATGGAGCAGGATGGGGAGAAGAACCCCAGCAAGGCGAAGAAGTAAATAAATAGCGTCAGGAAAGCGTGTGGTGATCTTCGCTACGAGGTCTTTTTCCTGGAGACTCTCCTGGCAGTCAAACCAATTGATGTGGTTCCTTTGATGTGGATAAAGGGCTTCTGGAGACAGAAGGACCAGGATGAAAGGAGCGCAAGGAACAGAAGGAAAAAACTGTTATTAGATTAGAAGACGAACACGACAACAAAACGGAGTCGGACGACGCCGACGACGCCACCGCGGCGGGGGAGATGTTACGGTACAATGGGCTTCGTTGTTTTGGAGGTTCCGTTGGCGTACGGACGGAGGGAGGGCGGTGGCAGCGATACGGTAAACGGGGATTCTTACCGTGGCGATGATGTGGCGGGGTCGGTGGTGGTCGTGTCGCGGTGTCAGGCCGATCGTCGTCCCGTTGTGACGGACAACGGTTCTGGTACTCCGCAGGACGATCTGTTAATCTGGACTACCGTTGGCGTCCCGCAGTGGAATCTGTCGCCATCTTTGTGTCGTTGTCTTGGTTATCAGCCCTTCTCTCTCTCTCTCTCTCCTCCTCTCTTTCTCATCCCCTCCCTCCCTCCCACCCCTCCCTCCCTCTCTTGTTTCCGTGTTGTGATGTCATCACGCTGCAGCGATATGGAGGAGCAACGAAGGCCTTCTCCGTTCTGCAGGGGGCCCCGCCACCAACACACACACCAGACAGACCCTCAGTAGAAAGGACGTCAGACTGACAGAAGACCCCCTGCTGGGCCCTGTGTTTGATGTTGTATTTAACAGCTTCATTCATATCTCTCTCTGTTCTCTCTCTCACCCCCCCTCTCCTCTCTCTCTCTCTCTCTCTCTCTCTTTCAACCCACCCCTCCCTCTCTCTCTCTCTCTCTCTCTCTCTCTCTCTCTCTCTCTCTCTCTCTCCTCTCTCTCTCTCTCTCTCTTTCACACCGCCCCTCTCCCCGCTCTCTCTCTCTCCTCTCGCCCCTCTCTCTTTCTCTTTCCCTCTCTCTCTCTCTTTCTCTCTCTCTCTCTCTTTTCTCGCCCCCTCTCTCTTTCCCTCTCCTCTCTCTCTCTCTCCCCTCTCTCTCTTTCCCGCTCTCTCTCTCTCTCTCCCCCTCTCTCTTTCTCGCCCCCTCTCTCTCTCCCCCCCTCTCTCTCTCTCTCTCTCTCTCTCTCTCTTTCCCTTTCTCCTCCCTCTGTCCCCCTCTCTCTCTATGTTCAATACCTTCTCAAATCCTGTTAATGCTGCAAGGGGCAGTGTGTGTTCGTGTGTGTGTGTGTGTGTGTGTGTGTTCGTGTGTGTGTGTGTGTGTTCGTGTGTGTGTTGGAGAGCCCTTCTGTCTGGATCATCAACCGTGGCAGCTGCTTCTCTTTGAAGTCTTCATATATAATCACTATTCATGTTCCTCCTTTCAACATTTTGTTTATCCCTTTTGAGTTGTGTTGATATGCTATCTGTGTGTGTGTGTGTGTGTGTGTGTGTGTGTGTGTGTGTGTGTGTGTGTGTGTGTGTGTGTGTGTGTGTGTGTGTGTGTGTGTGCGTCGTGCGTGCATGTGTGTGTGTGTGTGTGTGTGTGCGTGTGTGTGTTTAATCTATATAGTTTAATCTGCTGCTTTAGCGAGGGTAACTTGGAAAGGGGAAAGCAGAAGATGACGCCGCAGAAAGCAGCCATATTGGAAACGTGAATCTGATCCATTCACTGGAAGCAGACACGATGGGTCATATCTCAATACTCTGACTCAGACACGATGGGTCATATCTCAATACTCTGACTCAGACATGATGGGTCATATCTCAATACTCTGACTCAGACATGATGGGTCATATCTCAATACTCTGACTCAGACATGATGGGTCATATCTCAATACTCTGACTCAGACATGATGGTCATATCTCAATACTCTGAGGCAGACATGATGGGTCATATCTCAATACTCTGAATCAGACATGATGGGTCATATCTCAATACTCTGAATCAGACATGATGGGTCATATCTCAATACTCTGAGGCAGACATGATGGGTCATATCTCAATACTCTGAATCAGACATGATGGGTCATATCTCAATACTCTGAATCAGACATGATGGGTCCATATCTCAATACTCTGAGGCAGACATGATGGGTCATATCTCAATACTCTGAGGCAGACATGATGGGTCATATCTCAATACTCTGAATCAGACATGATGGGTCATATCTCAATACTCTGAATCAGACACGATGGGTCATATCTCAATACTCTGACTCAGACATGATGGGTCATATCTCAATACTCTGACTCAGACATGATGGGTCATATCTCAATACTCTGACTCAGACATGATGGGTCATATCTCAATACTCTGACTCAGACATGATGGGTCATATCTCAATACTCTGAGGGCAGACATGATGGGTCATATCTCAATACTCTGAAGCAGACATGATGGGGTCATATCTCAATACTCTGACTCAGACATGATGGGTCATATCTCAATACTCTGAATCAGACATGATGGGTCATATCTCAATACTCTGAATCAGACATGATGGGTCATATCTCAATACTCTGAGGCAGACATGATGGGTCATATCTCAATACTCTGAATCAGACATGATGGGTCATATCTCAATACTCTGAAGCAGACATGATGGGTCATATCTCAATACTCTGACTCAGACATGATGGGTCATATCTCAATACTCTTGCTCATACATGATGGGTCATATCTCAAAACTCTGACTCAGACATGATAGGTCATATCTCAATACTCTGAGGCAGACATGATGGGTCATATCTCAATACTCTGACTCAGACATGATGGGTCATATCTCAAACCTATGAATCAGACACGATGGGTCATATCTCAATACTCTGACTCAGACATGATGGGTCATATTCTCAATACTCTGACTCAGACATGATGGGTCATATCTCAATACTCTGAGGCAGACATGATGGGTCATATCTCAATACTCTGAAGCAGACATGATGGTCATATCTCAATACTCTGAATCAGACATGATGGGTCATATCTCAATACTCTGACTCAGACATGATGGGTCATATCTCAATACTCTGAATCAGACATGATGGGTCATATCTCAATACTCTGAATCAGACATGATGGGTCATATCTCAATACTCTGAGGCAGACATGATGGGTCATATCTCAATACTCTGAAGCAGACATGATGGGTCATATCTCAATACTCTGAGGCAGACATGATGGGTCATATCTCAATACTCTGAAGCAGACATGATGGGTCATATCTCAATACTCTGACTCAGACATGATGGGTCATATCTCAATACTCTGAATCAGACATGATGGGTCATATCTCAATACTCTGACTCAGACATGATGGGTCATATCTCAATACTCTGAAGCAGACATGATGGGTCATATCTCAATACTCTGACTCAGACATGATGGGTCATATCTCAATACTCTGACTCAGACATGATGGGTCATATCTCAATACT
>NW_022261978.1:12885692-13095739 GCF_002021735.2 Oncorhynchus kisutch | reverse complement strand
TCTCTCTCTCTCCCTCTCCCTCTCTCTCTCTCTCTCCCTTATTTCCCTATTGTCCCTGGTCTGAAGTAGTGCACCCTATTCCCTATGGTCCTGGTCTGAAGTAGTGCACCCTATTCCTTATGGTCCCTGGTCTGAAGTAGTGCACCCTATTCACTATGGTCCCTGGTCTGAAGTAGTACACTCTATTCCCTATGGTCCCTGGTCTGAAGTAGTGCACCCTATTCCCTATGGTCCCTGGTCTGTAAGTAGTACACCTTATTCCCTATGGACCCTGGTCAGAAGTAGTGCACCCTATTCCCTATTGTCCCTGGTCTGAAGTAGTGCACCCTATTCCCTATTGGCCCTGGTCAGAAGTAGTGCACCCTATTCCCTATGGTCCCTGGTCTGAAGTAGTGCACTAGGTAGGGGGGGTTCCCATCCGTCTGATGACTTCCATTCCCCCAGAAAGCTTTGGGGTCCGAGGGGACCAATGGGTGCTCAGAGTCAACACGGGCCACTTGAGACAGCTCCACCTGCTGTGTTCTGCTGTGTTGCCGTGGTTACAGCTAATAGCCAGTCAGCTGACAGGCTGCTGAGTGATGATAAGAGTTTCTCATTATAAGACTCAGTCACACACCGTACACACGTACACACACACACACACACACACACACACACACACACACACACAGTGGGAAAGGGGAGAGTCATTATGGGGTAATCTCACCAGTAAATGGATGTAACTACATCTCCCAACAAGGTGTGAATAACAAGTGGGACTTTATATTACCTGTGGTGAGTGATACAGAGAGGAGTTCAGGAAGTGGGACTTTATATTACCTGTGGTGAGTGATACGGAGAGGAGTTCAGGAAGTGGGACTTTATATTACCTGTGGTGAGTGATACGGAGAGGAGTTCAGGAAGTGGGACTTTATATTACCTGTGGTGAGTGATACGGAGAGGAGTTCAGGAAGTGGGACTTTATATTACCTGTGGTGAGTGATACGGAGAGGAGTTCAGGAAGTGGGACTTTATATTACCTGTGGTGAGTGATACGGAGAGGAGTTCAGGAAGTGGGACTTTATATTACCTGTGGTGAGTGATACGGAGAGGAGTTCAGGAAGTGGGACTTTATATTATCTGTGGTGAGTGATACAGAGAGGAGTTCAGGAAGTGGGTGTGTCGTGACTGTGGGAAGGGGAAAGTGTGTGTGGCAGGAGAATCACAAAACCACTCAGCCCACAACAGTCTAGAGAATCACACCCTGAAATATCACTTCTTCCTGTTCAACTCTGACCTCTGTAGCATCAGTCTGTCTGACGTCCTGTTCAACTCTGACCTCTGTAGCAGCAGTCTAACTGACGTCCTGTTCAACTCTGACCTCTGTAGCAGCAGTCTGACGTCCTGTTCAACTCTGACCTCTGTAGCAGCAGTCTGACGTCCTGTTCAACTCTGACCTCTGTAACAGCAGTCTGACGTCCTGTTCAACTCTGACCTCTGTAGCATCAGTCTGACTGACGTCCTGTTCAACTCTGACCTCTGTAACAGCAGTCTGATGTTCTGTTCAACTCTGACCTCTGTAGCATCAGTCTGGCTGACATCCTGTTCAACTCTGACCTCTGTAACAGCAGTCTAACATCCTTTAAATGCTGAATTGAATGGCAGAACTCAATAATTAGCGAGCTAACTCGTCAGCAGAGACCAGTGTGATGCCTACATGCATAGTACGTGTGTGTGTGTCAGGGCCAGATGTCTGGGAGGAGGACCAGGAGACAAATAAGTCTGACGGTGAAGGTGAAGGTCACATATGGTTTGCTTCCCAAATGGCAACACTATACCCTAGGTAGTGCACTACTATTGAAGTAGGGCCCAGAATCAAATCAATTCAAATCAAATGTATTTATATAGCCCTTCATACATCAGCTGATATCTCAAAGTGCTGTACAGAAACCCAGCCTAAAACCCCAAACAGCAAGCAATGCAGGTGTAGAAGCCCAGAGGGCTCTATTTAGGGACTAAGGTCCCATTTGGAACTCAGCCATGGGGCTACGAGTAGGGCCCAGAGGGCTCTATATAGGGACTAAGGTCCCATTTGGAACTCAGACATTGGGCTACAAGTAGGGCCCAGAGGGCTACGAGTAGGGCCCAGAGGGCTCTATATAGGGTCTAAGGTCCCATTTGGAACTCAGCCATTGGGCTACACTAGTGGATGATAATCCTCATGTCCTGAGGGACAACGTGCACAAGAGTGTGTGTGTGTGTAGAAGTATGTGTGTGTGTGTGTGTGTGTAGAAGTGTGTGTGTGTGTGTGTAGAAGTGTGTGTGTGTGTAGAAGTGTGTGTGTGTGTACTGTATGTTCCATTGTTTCCGGGGCCTCTGACCTTTCCACTCAAACGAGAGGGGTTTTGGACAATCCTGAGTGACGGGTGTGTGAGTCTCAGGTCTGAGTGGCAGGGGGGCCCTCAGGTCCCACAGAGAAACACAGAGCAATTAGACAGGACCAGAGGGCCAATTAAATCAACAGAGACAGGAAGAGGGTGTGTGTGTGTGTGAGAGACTCCTGTGTGTTTTCTTAAGAGACGACCCAGTACAAACTGAATTCATGGGAAATATTGTTGGCTTCAACCTCTTCAAATGGCGTCAATGTTTATCTACTGAAGCCTAATGGAGGCATCATTTTATTACGTTACCTAATTACCATATTATTCTAACAGTATGAACGGGTTCATTCATTCCCATCAGGTGTAGGTCAGGATAGACTAACAGGTCAGGATAGACTAACAGGTGTAGGTCAGGATAGACTAACAGGTGTAGGTCAGGATAGACTAACAGGTGTAGGTCAGGATAGACTAACAGGTGTAGGTCAGGATAGACTAACAGGTGTAGGTCAGGATAGACTAACAGGTGTAGGTCAGGATAGACTAACAGGTGTAGGTCAGGATAGACCAACAGGTGTAGGTCAGGATAGACTAACAGGTGTAGGTCAGGATAGACTAACAGGTGTAGGTCAGGATAGACTAACAGGTGTAGGTCAGGATAGACTAACAGGTGTAGGTCAGGATAGACTAACAGGTGTAGGTCAGGATAGACGAACAGGTGTAGGTCAGGATAGACTAACAGGTGTAGGTCAGGATAGACGAACAGGTGTAGGTCAGGATAGACGAACAGGTGTAGGTCAGGATAGACTAACAGGTGTAGGTCAGGATAGACTAACAGGTGTAGGTCAGGATAGACTAACAGGTGTAGGTCAGGATAGACTAACAGGTGTAGGTCAGGATAGACTAACAGGTGTAGGTCAGGATAGACTAACAGGTGTAGGTCAGGATAGACTAACAGGTGTAGGTCAGGATAGACTAACAGGTGTAGGTCAGGATAGACTAACAGGTGTAGGTCAGGATAGACTAACAGGTGTAGGTCAGGATATACTAACAGGTGTAGGTCAGGATAGACTAACAGGTGTAGGTCAGGATAGACTAACAGGCAGCCCGTATTCCGTTGACTCATATTCAGTAAATGGGTCATTATGACGTTAGATATCTAATGGGGTATAAATGTTTTAATGGCCGTTGTATTTCCAGGTTTGAAAACGCGCCCCAATCATCCTCTACTCGGGCGCTGTTGAGATTCTCACCTTGTCCAGTAAAATGTCAAACCGGGGACGCTTGAGACGAGCCGGTAGCAGCTAATTTACCAACGAGGAGGAACGGAACGCACCGGCTGTCGGGACTAACGATTGGCGGGGTCGTTAGGAACACTCCCTGCCCAGGTAATTAGCTTTAATAAGGGAGAGTGGAAACTGCCACTTTGGGGAGATGTGTGTGTGTGTGTGGAGGGGGGGTGTGTGTGAGAGAGAGAGGTCAATATGGCATACAAATGAGAGAGAGGGGGGGAGGAAGAGAGAGAGAGAGGGGGGAGAGAGAGCGAGAGGTGGGGGCGGGAGAGAGAGGAGGCAGAGAGAAGGGGGGGAGGGAGAGAGGGGGGTGAGGGGGGGAGGGAGAGGAGGCAGAGAGGAGGAGGTGGGAGGCACAGAGAGAGAGGGGGAGGAAGAGAGAGGGGGGGGCGAGGGAGAGGAGGCAGAGAGAAGGGGGTGGGAGGCAGAGAAAGCGACTGAGAGAGACGGGGCGGGAGGGGCGAGAGAGGAGGCAGAGAGAAGGGGGTGGGAGGCAGAGAGAGAGAGCGAGGGAGAGAGACGGGGCGGGAGGGGCGAGAGAGGAGGCAGAGAGAAGGGGGTGGGAGGCAGAGAAAGAGAGGGGGGAGAGAGAGAGAGGTGTTCTAAATTTGCTTTACAAATGAGTCAGCTCCTACTAAATGGAAGACAGAATTCAATATGAAAATATTCTGTTCTGTTCTAATGGAAGCCTCCGTCTCCACATTGACAACCTGTCTCTCCTATCTGTTTGTCTGTCAATATCACTGGAAGTCTATGAGCCAATTAGTACAACCCATCCCCCCTGTCTCTGTCTGTCTGACAGTCATTTCACTCTGCCTACAGATCCATAATGGAACTCAATGAGTTGTCGCTCAAATTACACTCAAGTGGCACCCTGGTCCAAAGAAGTGCACTATATAGGGAATAGGGCTCTGGTCTAAAGTAGTGCACTATATAGGGAATAGGGCTCTGGTCTATAGTAGTGTTCTATATAGGGAATAGGGCTCTGGTCTATAGTAGTGCACTATATAGGGAATAGGGCTCTGGTCTATAGTAGTGTTCTCTACAGGGAATAGGGCTCTGGTCAAAAGTAGTGCACTATATAGGGAATAAGTCTCTGGTCTAAAGTAGTGCACTATATAGGGAATAGGTCTCTGGTCTAAAGTAGTGCACTATATAGGGAATAGGGCTCTGGTCTATAGTAGTGTTCTATATAGGGAATAGGGCTCTGGTCTATAGTAGTGTACTATATAGGGAATAGGGCTCTGGTCTATAGTAGTGTACTATATAGGGAATAGGGCTCTGGTCTATAGTAGTGTTCTATATAGGGAATAGGGCTCTGGTCTAAAGTAGTGTACTATATAGGGAATAGGGCTCTGGTCTAAAGTAGTGTACTATATAGGGAATAGGGCTCTGGACTATAGTAGTGTTCTATGTAGGGAATAGGGCTCTGGTCTATAGTAGTGTACTATATAGGGAATAGGGCTCTGGTCTATAGTAGTGTTCTATATAGGGAATAGGGCCCTGGTCTAAAGTAGTGCACTATATAGGGAATAGGGCTCTGGTCTATAGTAGTGTTCTATATAGGGAATAGGGCCCTGGTCAAAGGTAGTGCACTATATAGGGAATAGGGCCCTGGTCAAAGGTAGTGCACTATATAGGGAATAGTGTGCCATTAGGGAAGTATTCTAACACCCCTGAGATGGTGAGTGTCCAGACTATGGGCCAATGCTTCAATGATCCTGACCTGCTCATTAAGGAGAGATATGAAGAGACCGATGGCTGATGGACTGAACTTGGCCGTCTTCAGTTGTTGTGCAGTGAATAGTTACTCTGGTAAATAAACAGGGAGGGACTACCTGCACTAGCCCAATAATACTCCCTTCTCCCCATTGCAAAATGTTTTGCTACGGTGTGCCCCTAATGAACTGGACCCAGGAGTGGGAGTGGCCAGAGCTATACACCAGTAGCAAGGTTTTGTTCCAGCCTTATTGCAACACCTGATTTCACTAATCAGCTGATACTCAGAACCTTGATTAGCTGAACCAGGTGTGTTGTGTAAAATTGGTCTGGAGCAGGGCCTCCTGAGTGGTACAGTGATCTCTAGCTGTGCCACTTAAGATCCTGGTTCGAGTCTTGAGCGCTGTCGCAGCCGGCTGCGACCGGGAGACCCATGGGGCGGCGCACAACTGGCCCAGAGTCGTCCGGGTTATGGGAGGGGTTTGGCCGGCAGGGATGTTCTTGTCCAATCGCGCTCTAGCGACTCCTGTGGCGGGCCGGGCGCAGTGCATGCTGACACGGTTGCCAGGTTACGGCGTTTCCTCCGAGTCATTGGTGCGGCTGGCTTCCGGGTTCAGCGGGCATTGTGTCAAGAAACATCGATGGGACAAGACTGTAACTACCAAAGAAAATGGGGTAAATAAATAAAAATAGGTCTGGAGCAAAAGCCTGCTCTGTCGGTAGCTCTCTATATGAAGAGGATTTGGTCACCTCTGTGCTACTGGCTGGGTTTACAGTGTAATACAGCGCCACCTGGTGTTACACTGCAGTAATGGCTAAATGAAATTGGAATAGGTATTTGTAACCAGGTTTACACCCAACTTTGGATTTAAAAAGAAATCTTGAGTTAAGTAAAAATGTCATGACAGGCCTGACGGAAACAACTATTTGTTTTCGGTAAACTTTCCAAATGTCGACAAAACAAAATACGCTGGACAAGGTGGGATTTTATGCACAGATATTGATATAATAACCATCACATGGAAGTAACCGTTGAGTTACGCGATGACGTGGTGTGTGTGGTCCTCCCCTACGACTCGTCAGGAAAGCAAGCAGTTTATTAGGCTACAGATGAAATACGTAGAAATCATGAACTTTTCAATAGATTTTGAGGATCTTATTCCGGTGACAAGATGATTGATGCTGGACTGCCCTTTAACAAATAAAAATTATTCCTCTCTTTAGTACATAATCTCATCGCTCGCTATACAACGCAACATGTTTTGTGAGACAACTATCAAGAGCTGAAAATGCAACGGAAACAGATTGTCGGTACGTGGGAATTTAACCCTGAAAACAATGTATTTTATATGCACCATGGCATCACTCACAGCCTTTTATCTGCTTACAAGTCAGTTTGATGGAAACATCTCTCTCTCTCGTGGGAAAATTTGCATATTGTTTTTATGCAGATTTTACAATATTCGCATTGAACATCTCCCGTCAGTTAGATGGAAACCGAGCTAGTGGGTTACTTTGAAAAGAAAGTGGAGGGAGATTGAGAATATAAAAACACAAAAAAAATCGCTTTATTTCAAGGATCAGTTTTTTTTTGGGGGGGGAAGTTACTCTGTTCTACAAAACAAAAAGGTATATTACAGTATACCTCCATTATCGGACAGTATAGGAGAGTCCTGCACTCAGATCAGGCCTACATTCCTGGGGCCGCATCAATGGTCTCAGAGCTGATCTAGGATCTGTTTTGTCTTTAAGATTATAACAAATACAATTATATGGACAGGGGGAACCTGATCCTAGATCAGCACTCCTCCTCTGAGACACATGATACATAACAGCCCCTGGACTAAGAAGCACTTTCAATGGAGATTCTCAATGAAAGAGTGTTTTAGTCCATGAGTATGTTTCATCTGGGTCCATGAGTGTGTTTCATCTGGGTCCATGAGTATGTTTTCATCTGGGTCCATGAGTGTGTTTCATCTGGGTCCATGAGTATGTTTTCATCTGGGTCCATAAGTATGTTTTCATCTGGGTCCATAAGTATGTTTTCATCTGGGTCCATAAGTATGTTTTCATCTGGGTCCATAAGTATGTTTTCATCTGGGTCCTTGAGTGTGTTTCATCTCTGGGTCCATGAGTGTGTTTCATCTGGGTCCGGGAAACCAGCCCTGTAAGAACTGGGTCAACTTAGACGACTGGTCTTCTAACATTCATTTACAGAGGAAAGACTGTCAGGTGACTAGGGCTGAACAATTCTGTGAACTTTCAATGAATTCCCTGGTTTTACAGAAATCCCAGATGCAGGATTTCCTGAATAAAGAAGGAATAAGCAGGAACTCAGGACCCTAGGACCAGGATATCCTGAATAAAGAAGGAATAAGCAGGGAACTCAGAACCCTAGGACCAGGATATCCTGAATAAAGAAGGAATAAGCAGGGAACTCAGAACCCTAGGACCAGGATATCCTGAATAAAGAAGGAATAAGCAGGGAACTCAGAACCCTAGGACCAGGATATCCTGAATAAAGAAGGAATAAGCAGGGAACTCAGAACCCTAGGACCAGGATATCCTGAATAAAGAAGGAATAAGCAGGGAACTCAGAACCCTAGGACCAGGATATCCTGAATAAAGAAGGAATAAGCAGGGAACTCAGAACCCTAGGACCAGGATATCCTGAATAAAGAAGGAATAAGCAGGGAACTCAGAACCCTAGGACCAGGATATCCTGAATAAAGAAGGAATAAGCAGGGAACTCAGAACCCTAGGACCAGGATATCCTGAATAAAGAAGGAATAAGCAGGGAACTCAGAACCCTAGGACCAGGATATCCTGAATAAAGAAGGAATAAGCAGGGAACTCAGAACCCTAGGACCAGGATATCCTGAATAAAGAAGGAATAAGCAGGGAACTCAGAACCCTAGGACCAGGATATCCTGAATAAAGAAGGAATAAGCAGGGAACTCAGAACCCTAGGACCAGGATATCCTGAATAAAGAAGGAATAAGCAGGGAACTCAGAACCCTAGGACCAGGATATCCTGAATAAAGAAGGAATAAGCAGGGAACTCAGAACCCTAGGACCAGGATATCCTGAATAAAGAAGGAATAAGCAGGGAACTCAGAACCCTAGGACCAGGATATCCTGAATAAAGAAGGAATAAGCAGGGAACTCAGAACCCTAGGACCAGGATATCCTGAATAAAGAAGGAATAAGCAGGGAACTCAGAACCCTAGGACCAGGATATCCTGAATAAAGAAGGAATAAGCAGGAACTCAGAACCCTAGGACCAGGATATCCTGAATAAAGAAGGAATAAGCAGGGAACTCAGAACCCTAGGACCAGGATATCCTGAATAAAGAAGGAATAAGCAGGGAACTCAGAACCCTAGGACCAGGATATCCTGAATAAAGAAGGAATAAGCAGGGAACTCAGAACCCTAGGACCAGGATATCCTGAATAAAGAAGGAATAAGCAGGGAACTCAGAACCCTAGGACCAGGATATCCTGAATAAAGAAGGAATAAGCAGGGAACTCAGAACCCTAGGACCAGGATATCCTGAATAAAGAAGGAATAAGCAGGGAACTCAGAACCCTAGGACCAGGATATCCTGAATAAAGAAGGAATAATAGCAGGGAACTCAGAACCTAGGACCAGGATATCCTGAATAAAGAAGGAATAAGCAGGGAACTCAGAACCCTAGGACCAGGATATCCTGAATAAAGAAGGAATAAGCAGGGAACTCAGAACCCTAGGACCAGGATATCCTGAATAAAGAAGGAATAAGCAGGGAAACTCAGAACCCTAGGACCAGGATATCCTGAATAAAGAAGGAATAAGCAGGGAACTCAGAACCCTAGGACCAGGATATCCTGAATAAAGAAGGAATAAGCAGGGAACTCAGAACCCTAGGACCAGGATATCCTGAATAAAGAAGGAATAAGCAGGGAACTCAGAACCCTAGGACCAGGATATCCTGAATAAAGAAGGAATAAGCAGGGAACTCAGAACCCTAGGACCAGGATATCCTGAATAAAGAAGGAATAAGCAGGGAACTCAGAACCCTAGGACCAGGATATCCTGAATAAAGAAGGAATAAGCAGGGAACTCAGAACCCTAGGACCAGGATATCCTGAATAAAGAAGGAATAAGCAGGGAACTCAGAACCCTAGGACCAGGATATCCTGAATAAAGAAGGAATAAGCAGGGAAACTCAGAACCCTAGGACCAGGATATCCTGAATAAAGAAGGAATAAGCAGGGAACTCAGAACCCTAGGACCAGGATATCCTGAATAAAGAAGGAATAAGCAGGGAACTCAGAACCCTAGGACCAGGATATCCTGAATAAAGAAGGAATAAGCAGGGAACTCAGAACCCTAGGACCAGGATATCCTGAATAAAGAAGGAATAAGCAGGGAACTCAGAACCCTAGGACCAGGATATCCTGAATAAAGAAGGAATAAGCAGGGAACTCAGAACCTAGGACCAGGATATCCTGAATAAAGAAGGAATAAGCAGGGAAACTCAGGACCCTAGGACCAGGGATATCCTGAATAAAGAAGGAATAAGCAGGGAACTCAGAACCCTAGGACCAGGATATCCTGAATAAAGAAGGAATAAGCAGGGAACTCAGAACCTAGGACCAGGATATCCTGAATAAAGAAGGAATAAGCAGGGAACTCAGAACCCTAGGACCAGGATATCCTGAATAAAGAAGGAATAAGCAGGGAACTCAGAACCCTAGGACCAGGATATCCTGAATAAAGAAGGAATAAGCAGGGAACTCAGAACCCTAGGACCAGGATTTCTGGAAAATGAGGGAATAAAAAATAAAAAAATAAAAATGACACCTTTATGTTAAAAAAAATGTATCTATTTAAAAAATCTAATGAAATGTTTTTAAAAAATGTACCCATCAGCTTTCAGTGAGAGCTCGGTGATGGAGAGGAGACCAATGGACTGTCAGCTTTCAGTGAGAGCTCGGTGATGGAGAGGAGACCAATGGACTGTCAGCTTTCAGTGAGAGCTCGGTGATGGAGAGGAGACCAATGGACTGTCAGCTTTCAGTGAGAGCTCGGTGATGGAGAGGAGACCAATGGACTGTCAGCTTTCAGTGAGAGCTCGGTGATGGAGAGGAGACCAATGGACTGTCAGCTTTCAGTGAGAGCTCGGTGATGGAGAGGAGACCAATGGACTGTCAGCTTTCAGTGAGAGCTCGGTGATGGAGAGGAGACCAATGGACTGTCAGCTTTCAGTGAGAGCTCGGTGATGGAGAGGAGACCAATGGACTGTCAGCTTTCAGTGAGAGCTCGGTGATGGAGAGGAGACCAATGGACTGTCAGCTTTCAGTGAGAGCTCGGTGATGGAGAGGAGACCAATGGACTGTCAGCTTTCAGTGAGAGCTCGGTGATGGAGAGGAGACCAATGGACTGTCAGCTTTCAGTGAGAGCTCGGTGATGGAGAGGAGACCAATGGACTGTCAGCTTTCAGTGAGAGCTCGGTGATGGAGAGGAGACCAATGGACTGTCAGCTTTCAGTGAGAGCTCGGTGATGGAGAGGAGACCAATGGACTGTCAGCTTTCAGTGAGAGCTCGGTGATGGAGAGGAGACCAATGGACTGTCAGCTTTCAGTGAGAGCTCGGTGATGGAGAGGAGACCAATGGACTGTCAGCTTTCAGTGAGAGCTCGGTGATGGAGAGGAGACCAATGGACTGTCAGCTTTCAGTGAGAGCTCGGTGATGGAGAGGGGACCAATGGACTAGGCTTTCAGTGAGAGCTCGGTGATGGAGAGGAGACCAATGGACTAAGCTTTCAGTGAGAGCTCGGTGATGGAGAGGAGACCAATGGACTAAGCTTTCAGTGAGAGCTCGGTGATGGTGAGGGGACCAATGGACTGTCAGCTTTCAGTGAGAGCTCGGTGATGGTGAGGGGACCAATGGACTGTCAGCTTTCAGTGAGAGCTCGGTGATGGTGAGGGGACCAATGGACTGTCAGCGATGAGGAGGACATGTTGGACACGATACAAAATGGAGGACCGAAGGGATTTTGTCGTAGTCAGGGTTGGGTACCATAGGACCTGGTCTAATGTAGTGCACTATAAAGGGAACAGGGTACCCTATTCCCTTCATAGTGCACTCATTTTGACAAGGGACCCATAGGCCTCAGGTCAAAAATAGTGCACTATATAGGGATTAGGGTTCCATTTGGAATGGACAATAGGAATAGGACCTGTTCTACAGTAAAACTACCTAAAAACACATTGACTGCATCACCTGCACTGTGAGATGCCTTTGAGTTGTTTATCAGTCCCATTTCACTTCCTCCCTCATTCCCCTCCCTCTTCTCTCCCTTCCTGGTACAGGGATCTACTTCACTTCCTCCCTCATTCCCCTCCCTCTTCTCTCCCTTCCTGGTACAGGGATCTACTTCTCTTCCTCCCCCTTTCCTTCCCTGTCTGTTTTTGGGGCATCCTTTCCCTCTTCCTGCTTTCCATCCTTCTCTTCCTGGTTCGACTTGATCTCTTCCTGTTTCCCATCCTTCTCTTCCTGGTTCGACTTGATCTCTTCCTGTTTCCCATCCTTCTCTTCCTGGTTCGACTTGATCTCTTCCGGTTTCCCATCCTTCTCTTCCTGGTTCACCTTGATCTCTTCCTGGTTTGCGGTGACCTCTTCCTGTTTCCCATCTTTAGGCCCCTCCTCCTTGGCAACCTCCTGCAGGTTGTACTTCCTGTATAGAGTGTAGTCCCTGACGACGCTGACACAGCACACACTCTTGATGACCTCGACGATGATGGTGAGCTCAGGGGTGGTCAGGTCAACCTTGTTTTTAGGATTCATCTTCCCCACCAGGCCTGCAGGGGGGGAGATAAACATAATGAGCATGGCCAGGTACAGAGTTTATAGGAGCGAGCACAGTACACACACACACACACAGGGGTTGTCCCATGGACGGAGGACAGGTGTGTGAGATATGGATACACTAGGAACATGTAGAGACAGTTTCCTGGATGTAATCTCTACCCAGCATGCTTCTCAGACCAGGCCCAGGCTTAATCTGTGTCTGGGGAAAATGGTCCAATGAGACACACAGAAACATCTAGGATGGAAGTGGTCGGACCAAGCAAAGAGGTTTGACTTTGAGGAAGATTAAATCTGTCTTCAGCATTCTAGAAGACCGTTTTAGAATTCTATAATAGAACTTCATTTAATGTATTCTATTTGATAGGATCTCTGTGATTATACAGCATCACAATAGATCAAAGGTAAAAGAGGGAGGTCCTCAATAAGGAAGTGTTCGGACCAAGCAGACATGAGGCTAGAAGACCGTTTTGCTAGTACAGACTGGGATATGTTCCGGGATTCAACCACAACAGTCACGAGCTTCCTCAATAAGTGCATAGACGATGAACGCGCCCACAGTACCTATAAGAACGTATCCAAACCTTAACACCATGGATTACAGGCAGTATCCACGCTGGGCTAAAAGCTAGAGTTACCACTTACAAGGGACGGGACATGGACACATACAAGAAAGCTAGGACATCAAACATGCAGAAGGACAATATAGGAGGAATCGTAGTACAGCGTCTCCGATGCTCATCGTATGTGGCAGGGCTTTGCAGACGGTAACGGATTACAAAGGGAAACCCAGCCGAGAGCTGCCCAGCGATGCAGAAGCCATAGACTGTCACTGTTCACTCTGCTACCGTCTCTATCAGCCACCCAGGCCATAGACTGTCACTGTTCACTCTGCTACCCTCTCTATCAGCCACCCAGGCCATAGACTGTCACTGTTCACTCTGTTACCCTCTCTATCAGCCACCCAGGCCATAGACTGTCACTGTTCACTCTGCTACCCTCTCTATCAGCCACCCAGGCCATAGACTGTCACTGTTCACTCTGCTACCCTCTCTATCAGCCACCCAGGCCATAGACTGTCACTGTTCACACTGCTACCGTCTCTATCAGCCACCCAGGCCATAGACTGTCACTGTTCACACTGCTACCGTCTCTATCAGCCACCCAGGCCATAGACTGTCACTGTTCACTCTGCTACCCTCTATATCAGCCACCCAGGCCATAGACTGTCACTGTTCACTCTGCTACCCTCTCTATCAGCCACCCAGGCCATAGACTGTCACTGTTCACTCCGTCTGACAAACGGTACCCGGAACATCGGCTCCTGGAACAACAGGCTCCGAGACAGGTTCTATCCCCAAGCCAGAAGACTGCTCTAAATAGCCAGACTGCTCTAAATAGCCAGACTGCTCTAAATAGCCAGACTGCTCTAAATAGCCAGACTGCTCTAAATAGCCAGACTGATATAAATAGCCAGACTGATATATAGTCAAAAAATGGTGTCCGAACTATATTACACTGATCGCACAATCACTAGACTTTATACCCACAAACACAGACCTTTACACTCATCATATTCTGCTGCTACTCTGTTCTTCATTTTACTCTTATTATCTATCCTGATGACTAGTCACTTTACCCTGCCTTCATGTACATATCTACCTCAAATACCTTATTATTATCTATCCTGATGTCTAGTCACTTTACCCTGCCTTCATGTACATATCTACCTCAAATACCTTATTATTATCTATCATGATGTCTAGTCACTTTACCCTGCCTTCATGTACATATCTACCTCAAATACCTTATTATTATCTATCCTGATGACTAGTCACTTTACCCTGCCTTCATGTACATATCTACCTCAAATACCTTATTATTATCTATCCTGATGTCTAGTCACTTTACCCTGCCTTCATGTACATATCTACCTCAAATACCTTATTATTATCTATCCTGATGACTAGTCACTTTACCCTGCCTTCATGTACATATCTACCTCAAATACCTTATTATTATCTATCCCGATGACTAGTCACTTTACCCTGCCTTCATGTACATATCTACCTCAAATACCTTATTATTATCTATCCTGATGTCTAGTCACTTTACCCTGCCTTCATGTACATATCTACCTCAAATACCTTATTATTATCTATCCCGATGACTAGTCACTTTACCCTGCCTTCATGTACATATCTACCTCAAATACCTTATTATTATCTATCCCGATGACTAGTCACTTTACCCTGCCTTCATGTACATATCTACCTCAAATACCTTATTATTATCTATCCTGATGCCTAGTCACTTTACCCTGCCTTCATGTACATATCTACCTCAAATACATTATTATCTATCCTGATGTCTAGTCACTTTACCCTGCCTTCATGTACATATCTACCTCAAATACCTTATTATTATCTATCCTGATGACTAGTCACTTTACCCTGCCTTCATGTACATATCTACCTCAAATACCTTATTATTATCTATCCTGATGTCTAGTCACTTTACCCTGCCTTCATGTACATATCTACCTCAAATACCTTATTATTATCTATCCTGATGACTAGTCACTTTACCCTGCCTTCATGTACATATCTACCTCAAATACCTTATTATTATCTATCCCGATGACTAGTCACTTTACCCTGCCTTCATGTACATATCTACCTCAAATACCTTATTATTATCTATCCCGATGACTAGTCACTTTACCCTGCCTTCATGTACATATCTACCTCAAATACCTTATTATTATCTATCCTGATGACTAGTCACTTTACCCTGCCTTCATGTACATATCTACCTCAAATACCTTATTATTATCTATCCTGATGTCTAGTCACTTTACCCTGCCTTCATGTACATATCTACCTCAAATACCTTATTATTATCTATCCCGATGACTAGTCACTTTACCCTGCCTTTATGTACATATCTACCTCAAATACCTTATTATTATCTATCCTGATGACTAGTCACTTTACCCTGCCTTTACCCTGCCTTCATGTACATATCTACCTCAAATACCTTATTATTATCTATCCTGATGACTAGTCACTTTACCCTGCCTTCATGTACATATCTACCTCAAATACCTTATTATTATCTATCCTGATGACTAGTCACTTTACCCTGCCTTCATGTACATATCTACCTCAAATACCTTATTATTATCTATCCTGATGTCTAGTCACTTTACCCTGCCTTCATGTACATATCTACCTCAAATACCTTATTATTATCTATCCTGATGTCTAGTCACTTTACCCTGCCTTCATGTACATATCTACCTCAAATACCTTATTATTATCTATACTGATGACTAGTCACTTTACCCTGCCTTCATGTACATATCTACCTCAAATACCTTATTATTATCTATCCTGATGTCTAGTCACTTTACCCTGCCTTTACCCTGCCTTCATGTACATATCTACCTCAAATACCTTATTATTATCTATCCTGATGACTAGTCACTTTACCCTGCCTTTACCCTGCCTTCATGTACATATCTACCTCAAATACCTTATTATCTATCCTGATGACTAGTCACTTTACCCTGCCTTCATGTACATATCTACCTCTACCTAGATATCTACCTCAAATACCTTGTACCTCTGCACATTGATATGGTGCTGGTTATTCTCTGAACACACTGCATTGATATGGTGCTGGTTATTCTCTGGTCTCTGAACACACTGCATTGATATGGTGCTGGTTATTCTCTGGTCTCTTAACACACTGCATTGATATGGTGCTGGTTATTCTCTGGTCTCTGAACACACTGCATTGATATGGTGCTGGTTATTCTATGGTCTCTGAACACACTGCATTGATATGGTGCTGGTTATTCTCTGAACACACTGCATTGATATGGTGCTGGTTATTCTCTGAACACACTGCATTGATATGGTGCTGGTTATTCTCTGGTCTCTGAACACACTGCATTGATATGGTGCTTGTTATTCTCTGGTCTCTGAACACACTGCATCTCGAGATGTGTTTCCCAGTACTGTGTCCAGGTAGCCCACCTGCCAGGGCCTTGATGATGTCGTCCCTCTTGTTGTGGGAGCTGTTCCGGGCCTTGAAGGCGATCTGGTAGCTGCCCTGGTTGGGGGCTTTAAACCACGGCTCTAAGAACACACTCAGGTACTTATCCATGTCCTCCTGGAACGCCTTGCACGTTCCACTCACCTAGAACACACGGAGAACCATCAGAACCACAAGGAACCCCCCCACCACCACCAAAAAAAAAAACACATTCACTCTTTTGGTTGGACGGTCAGGAAACCTCCATGCCATCTGATACTCAGCCCCATGACATCTGATACTCAGCCCCATGACATCACATACTCAGCCCCATGACATCTCATACTCAGCCCCATGACATCTCATACTCAGCCCCATGATATTACATACTCAGCCCCATGATATTACATACTCAGCCCCATGACACCTGATACTCAGCCCCATGCCATCTGATACTCAGCCCCATGCCATCTGATACTCAGCCCCATGCCATCTGATACTCAGCCCCATGCCATCTGATACTCAGCCCCATGCCATCTGATACTCAGCCCCATGCCATCTGATACTCAGCCCCATGCCATCTGATACTCAGCCCCATGCCATCTGATACTCAGCCCCATGCCACCTGATACTCAGCCCCATGCCACCTGATACTCAGCCCCATGCCACCTGATACTCAGCCCCATGCCACCTGATACTCAGCCCCATGCCACCTGATACTCAGCCCCATGACACCTGATACTCAGCCCCATGCCATCTGATACTCAGCCCCATGCCATCTGATACTCAGCCCCATGACATTACATACTCAGCCCCATGACATCTGATACTCAGCCCCATGACATCACATACTCAGCCCCATGACATCTCATACTCAGCCCCATGACACCTGATACTCAGCCCCATGACATTACATACTCAGCCCCATGACATCTGATACTCAGCCCCATGACATCTCATACTCAGCCCCATGACATCTCATACTCAGCCCCATGACACCTGATACTCAGCCCCATGACACCTGATACTCAGCCCCATGACACCTGATACTCAGCCCCATGACACCTGATACTCAGCCCCATGACACCTGATACTCAGCCCCATGATATTACATACTCAGCCCCATGCCACCTGATACTCAGCCCCATGCCACCTGATACTCAGCCCCATGCCACCTGATACTCAGCCCCATGCCACCTGATACTCAGCCCCATGCCACCTGATACTCAGCCCCATGCCACCTGATACTCAGCCCCATGCCACCTGATACTCAGCCCCATGCCACCTGATACTCAGCCCCATGCCACCTGATACTCAGCCCCATGCCACCTGATACTCAGCCCCATGCCACCTGATACTCAGCCCCATGCCACCTGATACTCAGCCCCATGCCACCTGATACTCAGCCCCATGCCACCTGATACTCAGCCCCATGCCACCTGATACTCAGCCCCATGCCACCTGATACTCAGCCCCATGCCACCTGATACTCAGCCCCATGCCACCTGATACTCAGCCCCATGCCACCTGATACTCAGCCCCATGCCACCTGATACTCAGCCCCATGCCACCTGATACTCAGCCCCATTCCACCTGATACTCAGCCCCACCTAGCCCCATGCCACCTGATACTCAGCCCCATGCCACCTGATACTCAGCCCCATGCCACCTGATACTCAGCCCCATGCCACCTGATACTCAGCCCCATGCCACCTGATACTCAGCCCCATGCCACCTGATACTCAGCCCCATGCCACCTGATACTCAGCCCCATGCCACCTGATACTCAGCCCCATGCCACCTGATACTCAGCCCATGCCACCTGATACTCAGCCCCATGCCACCTGATACTCAGCCCCATGCCACCTGATACTCAGCCCCATGCCATCTGATACTCAGCCCCATGCCATCTGATACTCAGCCCCATGCCATCTGATACTCAGCCCCATGCCATCTGATACTCAGCCCCATGCCACCTGATACTCAGCCCCATGCCACCTGATACTCAGCCCCATGACATTACATACTCAGCCCCATGACATTACATACTCAGCCCCATGACATTACATACTCAGCCCCATGACATTACATACTCAGCCCCATGACATTACATACTCAGCCCCATGACATTACATGTGCTCACCGGCAGCATTCTGAGGATGACTCGTGACTTGTTCTTCTTGGTGATGTGGAGGTCTGACAGGATGTGATGCACCAGCTTCTCAGGGTCTGGAGAGAGAGAGAGAGGGGGGGAGAGAGACAGGGAGAGACAGACAGAGAGGGGAGAGAGAGAGAGAGAGAGAGAGAGAGAGAGCGAGAGACAGACAGACAGACAGACAGACAGACAGACAGACAGAGAAGGGGGAGAGACAGACAGAGAGAGACAGACAGAGAGAGAGACAGAGCGAGAGACAGAGCGAGAGGGGAGAGAGAGAGAGACAGACAGAGGGGAGAGAGAGGGGAGAGAGAGAGAGAGAGACAGACAGACAGAGAGGGGAGAGAGAGAGAGAGAGAGAGAGAGAGAGAGAGAGAGAGAGAGAGAGAGACAGACAGACAGAGAGGGGGGAGAGAGACAGACAGAGAGGGGAGAGAGAGACAGACAGACAGAGAGGGGAGAGAGAGACAGACAGACAGAGAGGGGAGAGAGAGACAGACAGACAGAGGGGAGAGAGAGACAGACAGAGGGGAGAGAGAGAGACAGACAGACAGAGGAGAGAGAGAGAGACAGACAGACAGAGAGGGGGGAGAGAGAGAGACAGAGAGAGAGACAGAGCGAGAGACAGAGCGAGAGACAGACAGACAGAGAGGGGAGAGAGAGAGACAGACAGAGAGGGGAGAGAGAGAGACAGACAGAGAGGGGGAGAGAGAGAGACAGACAGAGAGACAGAGCGAGAGGAGAGAGAGACAGAGCGAGAGACAGAGCGAGAGGAGAGAGAGACAGAGCGAGAGACAGAGCGAGAGGAGAGAGAGACAGAGCGAGAGACAGAGCGAGAGGGGGGGGGGAGAGAGACAGACAGACAGAGAGGGGAGAGAGAGACAGACAGAGAGGGGAGAGAGAGACAGACAGAGGGGAGAGAGAGACAGACAGAGGGGAGAGAGAGACAGACAGACAGAGAGACAGAGCGAGAGACAGAGCGAGAGACAGAGCGAGAGACAGAGCGAGAGACAGAGAGACAGAGCGAGAGAGCGAGAGACAGAGCGAGAGAGCGAGAGACAGAGCGAGAGAGCGAGAGAGAGCGAGAGACAGAGCGAGCGACAGAGAGAGAGGAGAATAAAAATACTAGTTAGTTATAAACAAAACAGACTATTTTGAGAACTTCTGAATCGGTGTAACTGTCAATGTAGGCAGTTCTTTATTGAACTAAGGATAAAACCTAGCCTGGTCCCAGATCTGTTTCTGCTATCATGTCAGCTCCATGTCATGCCAAGTAGTGGCATGACGGCACGAAACAGACTGGTACCCAGGCTAGGACAAAACTAAGGATTATTGAAATGAGCTAAAGAACTATGATAAAAGTGTCTGCTATAAATGAGTCGTCTCACTCTCCACTCAGGGCCCTGGTCCAGGGTAGTGGCCTCCCGAGTGGCACAGCGGTCTAAGGCACAGCATCTCAGTGCTAGAGGGGTCACTACAGACACCCTGGTTCGAATCCAGGCTGTATCACAACCGGCCACGATTGGGAGTCCTACAATTGGCCCAGCGTCGTCCTGGTTTGGCCGGTGTAGGCCGTCATTGTAAATAAGAATTAGTTCTTAACTGACTTGCCTAGTTAAATAAAAGTTCAGTTAAAAAATATATATTTATATACTGGGAGTCTTTTGAGACATGCTTAATCTCAGTCTAAGGAGCTGGGATGCTGTCTGTCAAACTCTTCCTCACCGAGGTTCTTGGTCTTGATGAAGATGACGTTGTTGGCCCCGCTGTCCATGGCCTGGAATCGCCGCTGCCGTTTCCCCGACGACGCTTTGAGCTGCTTCACCTCCTTCTTCAGAGCCGCCTCCACATCTTCATCCTCCTCTTCCTCACTACTGCTCTCCTCGGGTTCCTTAAACTGGGTTGTCAGAAGAGTTTAGAGAAGTTAGTTTAAACAAAAAAAAAGACTTCAAGATTTATAACTATTTTAACAAAGATTACTACCAATAAAGATGTACAGTACAAATAATAACTAATAACAATAACAATTCACAATGAAGGTTTGGCTTGGCGCAGTTACTTTAGAAATGACTCCTATTTGCGTTCAGTTGATGCCTGATTTGAATGACATGATTGGACAGTTATCCGTTCCACCAGTGACGAGTTCAAGGAAGGAATTAAGGGAAACACCTCGTCACGTATTCGTACATGGCCTCGCTAAATGTACTGCTTACATTCTCAGGTCCGTAGAGTTGGTCGGCGTATTCGTTCAGCAGGTTGAAGGCTTCCGCGGTGCATTTCCTCTCGTTCATATTGCAGGTGATGAGGACACCTTGCATGCCCACCTCGAGCTCCCGGGAACCCTTGTACTTCTTACTCCGGTGTCCGCCCCCATAGCGTTTCTTACTGCGCTTTCTCAAGTCTTGTGCTTCGGACATATTTGATCATATACAGGTCTCCTGGATAATAGTTTGATAACTGTTAGAAAAAACACATTTACCTGGATAACATTAACTATCTGGTTTATTGTTTGGCACTAGCAAGTATAGCAGAATTGGCTAGCTAGCTAACATGCAAACACAACAAACGACACGAGCCGGGATTGCTTACGTTAGTTACTGTACTAAATCTCAATCCTTGATCGTACACGTTGGATTAAATGCTAACAATGTATCGTTTAATTTGCTTAATTACAGAGCTACTAGTCAACGTTTATCGTACTCTTCTCGAGTTGAGCCTGAAGGTACTCGTGGGCTCCTTCCTTCATTCAAACACGCGAGTGTTGTGAGCAGCAAAAGGGGAATCGGCGTATCGCCTTCAAAATAAAAGTCCCCAATTGAAACATGCAGACTAATAAAAATATTGAAATCATGACACAATTGGACTATAAATGTTAAACAAGGTTGGAATGTTGTTAGAAAAATTCAACATTAGACTATTTGACAAGAAAATTGTTAAATCTGTTGATCGCACTGTGGATGTATAAACTTAGGGATGATGGTCCAAGCACACCAAGACAGTCGTGGAGAGGGCACGACACAACCTATTCCCCCTCGGGAGACTGAAAAGATTTGGCACTGGTCCTCAGATCCTCAAAAGGCTTTACAGCTGCACCATCGAGAGCATGGCTGCAGCATATATTCATGCAAGAATAGCGAAATGCTTGTGCTTCTAGTTCTGACAGTACAGTAATATCTAACAAGTAATCTAACAATTCCCCAACAACAACCTTATACACACACATCAAAATGGGTGAATAAGAATATGTACATGTAAGTGTAACAGTATAAGTTTAGTCCGTCCCCTCGCCCCGACCCGGGCGCGAACCAGGGACCCTCTGCACACGTCAACATCTGACACCCACGAAGCATCGTTACCCATCACGCCACAAAAGCTGTGGCCCTTGCAGAGCAAGGGGAACCACTACTTCAAGGTCTCAGAGCAAGTGACATCACCGATTGAAATGCTATTAGCGCGCACCACCGCTAACTAGCTAGCCATTTCACATCGGTTACATAAGTATATGGATGAGCGATGGCCGAGCGACATAGGCAAGGTGCAGTAGATGGTATAAAATACAGTATGTACATGTGATATGAGTAATGTAAGATATGTAAACATGATTAAAGTGCCATTATTTAGAGTGGCATTGTATAAAGTGACTCGTGATCCATTTATTAAAGTGGCCAGTGATTTGGTCTCAATGTAGGCAGCAGCCTCTCTGAGTTAGTGATTGCTGTTTAGCAGTCTGATGGCCTTGAGATAGAAGCTGTTTTTCAGTCTCTCGGTCCCAGCTTTGATGCACCTGTACTGACCTCGCCTTCTGGACGGTAGCGGTGTGAACAGGCAGTGGCTCGGGTGTTTGATGTCCTTGCTGATCTTTTTGGCCTTCCTACATACAGTATTTACACATGTTATGGTCTGGTGAAGGCTGGCTGAATTCTGGAAAAGAGGATGTTATTTTATCTCAGCATGCCCTACAGAGGATCCCATCTACCTGTTATTTTATCTCAGCATGCCCTACAGAGGATCCCATCTTCCTGTTATTTTATCTCCCTGTTTTTGTTTGCTTGGGAAATGTCGATACTGGAGACTGTTATCAGAAGAAACTGTGTAACCAGGCATTTTTATAGCGACTAAGAAAATGCATTGTCCTTAATTGGAAGGTTGGTTATCCTCCGACAATGTCACAATGGATGGCAGAAATGTCAAGTTATGTACCACTAGATTTGATTTGTTACAAACTTAAGGGTGTTCTGGGTAACTTTTAGAAGGTCTGGATGCCTTATATGGAATACAGTATGACGAAAGGAGTCTGTGTAGAAAACATGCCCAGGTCAGGGGAGATACTTAGTCTATTTAGGAAATCCCTAGCTGCTGGTCTGCTCAGTCCTGGTTCTGGGGGTCTGTGTAGAAAACATGCCCAGGTCAGGGGAGATACTAAGTCTATTTAGGAAATCCCTAGCTGCTGGTCTGCTCAGTCCTGGTTCTGGGGGTCTGTGTGTTGTCACTCTGTCCTTGGCCTAACACACCCGAAACCAATAATGAATGTTTCACTAAGATCCTTAAGCTCAGCGGGGTGTGTAGGTTGGTGCGCTGCAGGGTGGTGGACTCCTAGGGGCAGGGTGGTGGACTCCTAGGGGCAGGGTGGTGTACTCCTAGGGGCAGGGTGGGCAGGGTGGTGGGCCCTCAGGGGCAAGGTGGTGGACTCCTAGGGCCAGGATCGTGGACCTCCAGGGGCAGGGTGGTGTACTCCTAGGGGCAGGGTGGTGGACCCCTAGGGGCAGGGTGGTGGACCCCTAGGGGCAGGGTGGTGGTCCCCTAGGGGCAGGGTGATGGACCCCTAGGGGCAGGGTGGTGGACTCCTAGGGGCAGGGTGATGGACCCCTAGGGGCAGGGTGGTGGACCCCTATGGGCAGGGTGGTGGACTCCTAGGGGCAGGGTGGTGGACCCCTAGGGGCAGGGTGGTGGACCCCTAGGGGCAGGGTGGTGGACCCCTAGGGGCAGGGTGATGGACCCCTAGGGGCAGGGTGGTGGACTCCTAGGGGCAGGGTGATGGACCCCTAGGGGCAGGGTGGTGGACCCCTATGGGCAGGGTGGTGGACTCCTAGGGGCAGGGTGGTGGACCCCTAGGGGCAGGGTGATGGACCCCTAGGGGCAGGGTGGTGGACTCCTAGGGGCAGGGTGGTGGACCCCTAGGGGCAGGGTGGTGGACTCCTAGGGGCAGGGTGGTGGACCCCTATGGGCAGGGTGGTGGACTCCTAGGGGCAGGGTGGTGGGCCCCTAGGGACAGGGTGATGGACCCCTAGGGGCAGGGTGGTGGACTCCTAGGGGCAGGGTGGTGGACCCCTAGGGGCAGGACGGCGGCGACCCTGCTATATTGTGTACAAGTAAAAAGAGCTCTACAGTACCATTACGACTATGAGATGAATTATATGGAGGATGTGCTGCTCCCGAGTGGCGCAGAGGTCTAAGGCACTGCAACACAATATAGATTTCTGAATTACCTTTGATCTACTTCAGTCTTATCAATCACTTATACATATGTAATAATCTCTTACCCAGCTTGATGACTGTGGGCAGTTTGGCTTCCTGTTTGTTGTTCTAAATAGAGACGACTATAAAGGTCATGGGTCATATTGGATTGTGTAGAAAGGCAGGAAATGAGCTTTCGATGCCCCACAACAAATCTGGAGCAGGAACCCCAGAACTCCCGCCAGGTTATTCCCCCCCCCCCCCCCCCCCCCCCCACACACACTTCTAAACCCCAGAACCCCCGCCAGGTTACCCCCCCCCCCACTTCAAAAACTAAAGTTCCACCCCTGTATTAATTGTTACCCAGAAATGATTTGATAAAACAGAGATGCTTGTTCTAGGTCCCAAGAGACAAAGAGATCTTCTGTTGAATCTGACAATTAATCTTAATGGTTGTACAGTCGTCTCAAATAAAACTGTGAAGGACCTCGGCGTTACTCTGGACCCTGATCTCTCTTTTGAAGAACATATCAAGACCATTTCGAGGACAGCTTTTTTCCATCTACGTAACATTGCAAAAATCAGAAACTTTCTGTCCAAAAATGATGCAGAAAAATTAATCCATGCTTTTGTCACTTCTAGGTTAGACTACTGCAATGCTCTATTTTCCGGCTACCCGGATACAGCACTAAAAAAACTTCAGTTAGTGCTAAATACGGCTGCTAGAATCCTGACTAGAACCAAAAAATTTGATCATATTACTCCAGTGCTAGCCTCTCTACACTGGCTTCCTGTCAAAGCAAGGGCTGATTTCAAGGTTTTACTGCTAACCTACAAAGCATTACATGGGCTTGCTCCTACATATCTCTCTGATTTGGTCCTGCCGTACATACCTATACGTACGCTACGGTCACAAGACGCAGGCCTCCTAATTGTCCCTAGAATTTCAAAGCAAACAGCTGGAGGCAGGGCTTTCTCCTATAGAGCTCCATTTTTATGGAACGGTCTGCCTACCCATGTCAGAGACGCAAACTCGGTCTCAACCTTTAAGTCTTTACTGAAGACTCATCTCTTCAGTGGGTCATATGATTGAGTGTAGTCTGGCCCAGGAGTGGGAAGGTGAACGGAAAGGCTCTGGAGCAACGAACCGCCCTTGCTGTCTCTGCCTGGCCGGTTCCCCTCTTTCCACTGGGATTGCCTCTGCCTCTAACCCTATTACAGGGGCTGAGTCACCGGCTTGCTGGGGCTCTCTCATGCTGTCCCTGGAGGGGGTGCGTCACCTGAGTGGGTTGATTCACTGTTGTGGTCATCCTGTCTGGGTTGGCGCCCCCCCCCCCCCTTGGGTTGTGCCGTGGCGGAGATCTTTGTGGGCTATACTCAGCCTTGTCTCAGGATGGTAAGTTGGTGGTTGAAGATATCCCTCTAGTGGTGTGGGGGCTGTGCTTTGGCAAAGTGGGTGGGGTTATATCCTTCCTGTTTGGCCCTGTCCGGGGGTGTCCTCGGATGGGGCCACAGTGTCTCCTGACCCCTCCTGTCTCAGCCTCCAGTATTTATGCTGCAGTAGTTTATGTGTCGGGGGGCTGGGGTCAGTTTGTTATATCTGGAGTACTTCTCCTGTCCTATTCGGTGTCCTGTGTGAATCTAAGTGTGCGTTCTCTAATTCTCTCCTTCTCTCTTTCTTTCTCTCTCTCGGAGGACCTGAGCCCTAGGACCATGCCCCAGGACTACCTGACATGATGACTCCTTGCTGTCCCCAGTCCACCTGGCCATGCTGCTGTTCCAGTTTCAACTGACCTGAGCCCTAGGACCATGCCCCAGGACTACCTGACATGATGACTCCTTGCTGTCCCCAGTCTACCTGGCCATGCTGCTGCTCCAGTTTCAACTTCCACCTGACTGTGCTGCTGCTCTAGTTTCAACTGTTCTGCCTTATTATTATTCAACCATGCTGGTCATTTATGAACATTGAACATCTTGACCATGTTCTGTTATAATCTCCACCCGGCACAGCCAGAAGAGGACTGGCCACCCCACATAGCCTGGTTCCTCTCTAGGTTTCTTCCTAGGTATTGGCCTTTCTAGGGAGTTTTTCCTAGCCACCGTGCTTCTCCACCTGCATTGCTTGCTGTTTGGGGTTTTAGGCTGGGTTTCTGTACAGCACTTTGAGATATCAGCTGATGTACGAAGGGCTATATAAATAAATTTGATTTGATTTGATTTGATATTGAGATAAAAAAACGGTTGCATTGGACCTTTAAACAACACCTCTTTCTCTGAGAAATTGTATTGGTATAAAATAATTACATTTTCAATACCCTTTACCAATGGTGCCAATAATTATGGACGTGACTGTAAATGAATCGTTTGACACTTTTCTACTATAGCATGGGGGACTTTTATTTTGAATGTCCCCCAAATTCCGTGACCCGGATTTGACCTGTTAGTGCTACTGGCAAGAACACGTAGCTAGCTAACAAAGCTCGAAATGCAACATCTCAAGGAAAAAGGTAACTAGTAGCTAGACAGTAGTTAGCTATCGTTGCAGTGTGGTAGCATCTGCAGAGAAATGTTCCTAAAATTGTTCTCTCTTTGGCCTCTGTCTCATAGCTAACTAACTAGCTAGCTAGCTAAAGTGAGTTATTTAAGTTGCGATCAAGTGATAGCTAAGCTAGCGAGCTATATAAACTAGCCTATTACGAATTCGGCCGGAAAAATTTTATCTTGTCATTTTCCGTGGAAGCTTCACGTTATGTCAAGAGCAGTGTTTGTATTTATTAGGGATCCCCATTAGTTCCTGCCAAGGCAGCAGCTACTCTTCTTGGGGTCCAGACACACCAAAGCACCCAGATGACATATAAAACAGTGAACTATATTTGTACTGAACAAACTAAAGATAAAACAGTACGTCATATAACATCTCTACATCACAACATATCCACAACACAACATGTAAAATACCCCCATACAATTTTGAACATTTTATTTAACTAGGCAAGTCGGTACCAGAACAAATTCTTATTTACAATGACAGCCTAACCCGGACGAAGCTGGGCCAATAGTTCGCCACCCTGTGGAACTCCCAATTACGTCTGGTTGTGATACAGCCTGGAATCGAACCAGGGTCTGTAAGTGACACCTCAAGTTCTGAGATGCAGTGCCTTAGACAGCTGCACCATTCGGGAGCCATCTCCAGATCCTTCTCTTAATTGCCTATAACCACAATTATTTTTTTTGTGCCTATAATCGCGGTCTACATTGAGAGTGTCTGTTTCTATGGCGATTTAAAGGTTAAGTCTCAGAAATACACAATGAAAACAGGAACAGATTGTCTTTGAGGAGGGTGGATATTCAGTCTGTTAGCTTCATGGATACCGACATGAGTGCTATGGGTCGGTAGTCATTTAGGCAGGTTACCGTAGCTTTTTTGGGGGCACAAGGACTATGGTGGTCTGCTTGAAACAGGGAGAGGTTGAAAATGTCAATGAAGACACTTGCCAGTTGGTCCGCGCATGCTCTGAGTACACGTCCTGGTAATGTCTGGCCCTGCGTCCTTGTGAATGTTGACCTGCTTTAAGGTCTTACTCACACAGTCGTCCGGAACAGCTGGTGCTCTCATGCATGCTTCAGTGTTGCTTGCCTCGAAGCGAACGTAAAAGGCATTTTGCCCGTCTGGTAGGCACTGGGCAGCTCACGTCTGGGTTTCCATTTGTAGTCCGTAATAGTTTGCCGCCTGCCACATGCGATGAGCGTCAGAGCCAGTGTCTGATTCATAACAAACACTGTGAGGCAGAGAAACATCAAGCTCTGTGAACCCTTTCCAAAGGCCATGCAATATGATTGACTGAAATGCATAATTTGAGACTTGCCAACATTCATGCAGACTCCTACATACACTGATAACAGTCTGCACTCCAACATATGAGAAGGGTAGCCTAGTGGTTAGAGTGTAGAGGTGGCAGCGTAGCCTAGTGGTTAGAGCTTTGGACTAGTAACCGGAAGGTTGCAAGTTCAAATCCCCGAGCTGACAAGGTATAAATCTGTCATTCTGCCCCTGAACAGGCAGTTAACCCACTGTTCCTAGGCCGTCATTGAAAATAAGAATTCGTTCTTAACTGACTTGCCTGGTTAAATAAAGGTTAAATAACATATAGATCTCAGGGATAATTAGCAACATGGAATCATTTGGAAATGCCTTACTTTATTTCTGTACGCTCAGGTTGACTTGGCCCACAAACAATGTCTCCTTTACTGAATCTGTGCCCGTAGGTCCATTTCTTCCCCCAGCGTCTCTGCGTCTTTTGGTTCCTCCCCTGCGGCTGGTGTCTGCAGCTCTATGGCAGGTTGTTCAGCGGAGAGACGTCATGGACTACGGCTTGGTGGAGGAGTTTGTCGTCACTGTGTTGGACGTAGTCCCAGATCTGATGAGTTACAGGGAGAAAGTCCAACTCATCATGGGTCTGAGAGCACAGGTGAGAGATGGGGCTGATGGGTGGAGAGGGTGAAGGAGAGATTGGGCTGATGGGTGGAGAGGGTGAAGGAGAGATTGGGCTGATGGGTGGAGAGGGTGAAGGAGAGATTGGGCTGATGGGTGGAGAGGGTGATGGAGAGATGGGGCTGATGGGTGGAGAGGGTGAAGGAGAGATGGGGCTGATGGGTGTAGAGGGTGAAGGAGAGATGGAGCTGATGGGTGGAGAGGGTGAAGGAGAGATGGGTGGAGAGGGTGAAGGAGAGATGTGGCTGATGGGTGGAGAGGGTGAAGGAGAGGTGGAGCTGATGGGTGGAGAGGGTGAAGAAGAGATGGAGCTGATGGGTGGAGAGGGTGAAGGAGAGATGGAGCTGATGGGTGGAGAGGGTGAAGAAGAGATGGAGCTGATGGGTGGAGAGGGTGAAGGAGAGATGGAGCTGATGGGTGGAGAGGGTGAAGGAGAGATGGAGCTGATGGGTGGAGAGGGTGAAGGAGAGATGGGGCTGATGGGTGGAGCAGGTGAAGGAGAGATGGGGCTGATGGGTGGAGAGGGTGAAGGAGAGATGAGACTGATGGGTGGAGAGGGCGAAGGAGAGATGAGACTCAGGAGAACCCCTTGTTTCAACACCGGGGGGGTGAGGTCACTTCATTAGATGCATGTAGTTGTTTGGTTATAATCTGGGTAATTCTATAAGAAGTAATTAGCTTGAGAACTAGCCTATACCACATTGCTATAGAAATGGATATAGTCCCATGAAAAAGTATTCTCCCAACGTCTCCGTTTCCATAGACACGCTGCCCACAACACCGCGTTAAAACGTCTCCGTTTCCATAGACACACTGCCCACAACACCGTCTCCGTTTTCATAGACACGCTGCCCACAACACCGTCTCCGTTTCCATAGACACGCTGCCCACAACACCGTCTCCGTTTTCATAGACACGCTGCCCACAACACCGTCTCCGTTTCCTTAGACACGCTGCCCACAACACCGTCTCCGTTTCCATAGACACGCTGCCCACAACACCGTCTCCGTTTCCATAGACACGCTGCCTACAACACCGTCTCCGTTTCCATAGACACGCTGCCTACAACACCGTCTACGTTTCCATAGACACACTGCCCACAACACCGTCTCCGTTTCCATAGACACGCTGCCCACAACACCGTCTCCGTTTCCATAGACACGCTGCCCACAACACCGTGCTAAAACGTCTCCGTTTCCATAGACACGCTGCCCACAACACCGTCTCCGTTTCCATAGACACGCTGCCTACAACACCGTCTCCGTTTCCATAGACACGCTGCCTACAACACCGTCTCCGTTTCCATAGACACGCTGCCCACAACACCATCTCCGTTTCCATAGACACGCTGCCTACAACACGTCTCCGTTTCCATAGACACGCTGCCTACAACACCGTCTCCGTTTCCATAGACACGCTGCCCACAACACCGTCTCCGTTTCCATAGACACGCTGCCTACAACACCGTCTCCGTTTCCATAGACACGCTGCCTACAACACCGTCTCCGTTTCCATAGACACGCTGCCCACAACACCGTCTCCGTTTCCATAGACACGCTGCCTACAACACCGTCTCCGTTTCCATAGACACGCTGCCCACAACACCGTCTCCGTTTCCATAGACACGCTGCCTACAACACCGTCTCCGTTTCCATAGACACGCTGCCTACAACACCGTCTCCGTTTCCATAGACACGCTGCCCACAACACCGTGCTAAAACGTCTCCGTTTCCATAGACACGCTGCCTACAACACCGTGCTAAAATGTCTCCGTTTCCATAGACACGCTGCCCACAACACCGTGCTAAAACGTCTCCGTTTCCATAGACACGCTGCCTACAACACCGTGCTAAAACGTCTCCGTTTCCATAGACACGCTGCCCACAACACCGTGCTAAAACGGCTCCGTGGGAAACGGCTCCGTGGGAAACGGCTCCGTGGGAAACGGCTCCGTGGGAAACGGCTCCGTTTCCATAGACACGCTGCCTACAACACCGTGCTAAAACGGCTCCGTGGGAAACGGCTCCGTGGGAAACGGCTCCGTGGGAAACGGCTCCGTGGGAAACGGCTCATCTCAATACACTGGTTTTGTTTGCTGGAATTCTTAAAAATAAAAATAAATCTTTACTTTTATTCCCATCAGCTGGTTCTGAAGTTGTTGTTCTCAGAACACCTCGCTGACTCTGACACCATCCAGTCACACCTGAACAGGATGAGAACCTGTAGCATCACTCATAGGGACAACCAGGTGAGTGTCACTCAGAACACCTCGACTCTGACACCATCCAGTCACACCTGAACAGGATGAGAACCTGTAGCATCACTCATAGGGACAACCAGGTGAGTGTCACTCAGAACACCTCGCTGACTCTGACACCATCCAGTCACATCTGAATAGGATGAAAACCTGTAGCATCACTCATAGGGACAACCAGGTGAGTGTCACTCAGAACACCTCGCCGACTCTGACACCATCCAGTCACACCTGAACAGGATGAAAACCTGTAGCATCACTCATAGGGACAACCAGGTGAGTGTCACTCAGAACACCTCGCCGACTCTGACACCATCCAGTCACACCTCAATAAGATGAAACCCTTTAGCATCACTCATAGGGACAACCAGGTGAGTGTCACTCAATGACATTGTAACTCTGCTGGTATTATTTGTAGTGGTTGATACCAAACCATAGCGACAGAAACACGGCTCACCTTTGTATCCGTTTCCATGGATACATGATAACGTTGTATCGGTGTCATAATGGCTTCTGGGACAGCATGGCCAGCGCCATTGAGGGATGTCTCCATTTTAAAGAAGTCCATTTTCTTCTTAGTGTAAAACTAATATTGGTGATGTACCGCCACCTGCAGTGCTGGGGTCTTGAACCGAATCTAGTGTGTCATTCATTTAGTTTGGCCACTAGATGACAGTCATATAACATAAAGCCATTTAAAAACAATAGCACTCTTTATGAAAAAGAAGACATTCGCTCTGATCATTGGCTGATCGCTCCCAACCCATAGGAATCCCCACCCAGTTGACTACTTTAAAATTGTGGAAGCCTTCAATGTCATTATCCATTATCCATGCTAAAATAGGTTATATCCATCCAGAGAGGGACGTCAACGACATTCACACAGCTTGTGATTGTGCCATGTGCTCTGGTTAGCCAGGCAAGGTGTTCTAGATGCTGACTCTTTTGATTTATTCACTGTGCTATCCATACTTCCTGTTATTCACTGTGCTATCCATACTTCCTGTTAGTCACTGTGCTATCCATACTTCCTGTTAGTCACTGTGCTATCCATACTTCCTGTTATTCACTGTGCTATCCATACTTCCTGTTAGTCACTGTGCTCTCCATACTTCCTGTTATTCACTGTGCTATCCATACTTCCTGTTATTCACTGTGCTATCCATACCTCCTGTTATTCACTGTGCTATCCATACTTCCTGTTAGTCACTGTGCTATCCATACTTCCTGTTAGTCACTCTTCTATCCATACTTCCTGTTAGTCACTGTGCTATCCATACTTCCTGTTAGTCACTGTGCTATCCATATTTCCTGTTATTCACTGTGCTATCTATACTTCCTGTTATTCACTGTGCTATCCATACTTCCTGTTATTCACTGTGCTATCTATACTTCCTGTTATTCACTGTGCTATCCATTCACTGTGCTATCTATACTTCCTGTTAGTCACTGTGCTATCCATACTTCCTGTTATTCACTGTGCTATCTATACTTCCTGTTATTCACTGTGCTATCCATACTTCCTGTTAGTCACTGTGCTCTCCATACTTCCTGTTATTCACTGTGCTATCCATACTTCCTGTTAGTCACTGTGCTATCCATACTTCCTGTTAGTCACTGTGCTATCCATACTTCCTGTTAGTCACTGTGCTAGCCATACTTCCTGTTAGTCACTCTTCTATCTATACTTCCTGTTATTCACTGTGCTATCCATACTTCCTGTTATTCACTGTGCTATCCATACTTCATGTTATTCACTGTGCTCTCCATACTTCCTGTTATTCACTGTGCTCTCCATACTTCCTGTTAGTCACTGTGCTCTCCATACTTCCTGTTATTCACTGTGCTCTCCATACTTCCTGTTAGTCACTGTGCTCTCCATACTTCCTGTTATTCACTGTGCTATCCATACTTCCTGTTATTCACTGTGCTATCCATACTTCCTGTTATTCACTGTGCTATCCATACTTCCTGTTATTCACTGTGCTCTCCATACTTCCTGTTATTCACTGTGCTATCTATACTTCCTGTTATTCACTGTGCTATCCATACTTCCTGTTAGTCACTGTGCTCTCCATACTTCCTGTTATTCACTGTGCTATCCATACTTCCTGTTATTCACTGTGCTATCCATACTTCCTGTTATTCACTGTGCTCTCCATACTTCCTGTTAGTCACTGTGCTAGCCATACTTCCTGTTAGTCACTCTTCTATCTATACTTCCTGTTATTCACTGTGCTATCCATACTTCCTGTAGATTTGTGATCCTGAGGTGGAGGCATCAGAATCCAACTTCCTGAAGCTGATTAAAACGCTGCTGGAAGACCCAGTTGAGAGAGAACGCTTCTTTCAGGTCAGTGACTAAGTAGCTGATTCTGTTGATGATGATGATGATGGTGGTGAGGAGGATAATAACTCCAAGGTGTTGAATGCTTTGTCAAGGTAGTATTCAATGCTTAGATTTAAAAAAAGCACTGTCCTATTCTCTTCTTCTTTGGTTGTTTCCCAGAACGTTTTTCCAGAGGAATTCGGCCCCCAGTATCACTCCGCACTGCAGACTCTGGTGTGGGAGTTCCTCTCCAGACTGGAGAAGCTGCTTCCAACACCGACCCTTCAACAGGTACCACCATAACGCCTTAGTATCTTCATCAGCGCCGGACCGAGGCTTCATACATCAGGGTGATACCAAACATTTACACAAATACAAAAAGATCAATTAGTTGGATGAATAGATACATGTTTTATGTATTTTACCTTTATTTAACCAGGCAAGTCAGTAAAGAACAAATTCTTATTTTCAATGACAGCCTAGGAACAGTGGGTTAACTGCCTGTTCAGGGGCAGAAGGACATATTTGTACCTTGTCAGCTCGGGGGTTTGAACTTGCAACCTTCCGGTTACTAGACCAACGCTCTAACCACTAGGTTACCCTGCCGCCAGGTATATTTTATACCATTGTGCGTTTTAATACCATTCATGCATATTGTCAGCGTCCTGGTGAAACACAGTTTCTTTTCAGATGTAATAATGTGGTATACTTCAGCAGCCACACTTTAAATATTGTACAACTTCATATTGCCTCTTGTAGTTATTCTTTGGAACGCTACTCGTCTAACACCGTCTAAGCCATTAAAAACTTTAAAAACGTGCAGACTGGTCTGGAATAGTATGCTTAAATACACCTTTTTGAAACCATTTATACTTTAAAAACTATTAAATGTTTTTTCCTTCTAAAAAAAACTTAATCCACTTTAATGGAATTTCTTCCAACATTCTAACGCTTCTATTGTTGAATACCCCCGTGACTTTCTGTAAACATTGTCACTTTTGATGCAAATCAGCGGACTTTGACCACTTTCCCAACAACTTAGACAAAAACTTAAGAGCATACAACATCTTAAGGCTGTTTTATACTTGGCCAAACGACGTGTTTGTAGACAATTACAATTTCGACAAGTGTCGTTGGTCAAAACGACATTTCATTTATACTCCGGTGGACTTGACTGTCTGTCGACCGTAGCTGCGACTGTCGGTTTCCATGTTCATGTTGCAGACGTAAAACTGAACTTTGACCTCCGTTTTCGGAGTCCGTTGTCATGGTTACCAGAAACGAGAGCGGGCACGCGTTCTAAAAGATCTTTATGTAGAATGTCCGGATTTTATTTCGTTACATTATTTAGATCTTGTTGTAATTTATCTTCCTGTAATGCTGGCTACAAATTAGCTGAAGTTAAGACGTTGTCAGCTATATGCTCTGGTCATTATTTTAACTGGCTAGGCAGCTAGCTAACAAGCTAGAAACAAAATAAACATTGTTTAGGAAGTTGAGGTTATGATATTCTAGAACTGGATCTGTTGTCATTGTCAAGCCCTTCTCTTTCCCTCAGACTGCATCTTGGTTTCTACAACAAGTTAGACAAAAACGTAGTGTATGAAATCCTAGTCTACTCTGCTTTTCAAATCTAAAATCACAACACTTCTTCCACTACCACAAAAATACATTCAAATAGCTCAAGCAAGTCACACAATGTTTCTTTATGGACAATTACAATCTAGTTGCTTGTATTAAAAGTTCACAAGGTAATTTGAATTATTTTTATTAATTATACTACCGTCAGTAAACTTTTACAGGACGTGGATGGCAATAACAGCTTTTTTTTATGTAAAAAATAATAATAGTCAAGAAATGTACATTTTCTAGGGCAACGAGGTTATGATATTATAGAACTGGATCTGTTTCCATTCTCTTTCCCTCAGACTGCATCTTGGTTTCTACCTGACCACTCTGTCCTGGAGCAGTGTGAGCAGTCTGTGCGTCACCCTCAACCTTTGAGGACCCTTCTCCAGTACCACACCAACCTTTCTCCAATCCCACATGTTGAGGCCAATGGTAGGAGAAGAAGACTTTTTGAAAAATGAGGGAATTATATTTTAATGTTCTTTACGTTTTTTTGACATTCATTTTTAATATTGCCTTTTCTTCTTCTCTTGTCCTCAGCTCTGTCATCTGGAGACAACCACATCCTGTCTCCATCTCCCCGAGAGTCATCCACTGACCAAGCTGACCCAGAGATCCAATCAGAACCCATACAGACATTTATGACCATTCAAAGCCCTGCATCATATTGCTGTGAGTCAGAAATGACACCTTCGCTGGATTACAGGGAGAGTCAACGAGGGATTCATTTAGACCGCACTGCAAATGTCGCCATTTTGCCTTCGAATGAAGAGGTGGACCAGCGTGTCAACAAGGAAACTCTTGACAAAGAGAGTGAAATGGATCAGGCTTTTCTTCTCCTTCGTGCTGACAGTGGGCCCAAAATCCAACCGGGAGCTCACCGCTTCGAAAAGGAAGCGCAGGACGTTTCTGATTGGTCTACGTCCTGTCGGCTCCGTCAGCCCACGGTGCTGCTGCACAGACTTGACATTACTGATACGCTGTCACCTGTGTCAGAGGTCTTTCCAACACCGAGCAGAGAGAGGCTTCAGATTGACAATGTGGAAACCCAAGGACGGAGAGGAGAACGGGTCGTATCACAAAAGAGCGAGAGGAATGTCGACGTAGAGCCCTCAGATAGCCGACCTCGATATTCTCTGGTTCCTGGCCCATGTCGTACTAAAGGGCAGCCTAAAAAAAGCAAGCGTGTCAAAATATGCTCCTTGTGTGGGGAAACTTTCAGGGAAGCAAAGGATTTGACAGCACACATAACATCTCACACTGAGCAGAGGTCTTACCAGTACACCCTGTGTAGTAGACAAGACGTTGAACACCGTGACGACTTAGAGAAGCATCGGCAGAATGTGTGTGAGGCGGCAGCTCAACCAGAAGAGGATAACACGTCTGCTACATCGACGAGGGAAAGAGATATCTCAGCCCCACGACACTTTACCTCAGCCCCAACCAGGAGCTCACCGCCTCGAAGAGGAAGTGCACAGAGATATCTCAGTCCCAACCAGGAGCTCACCGCCTCGAAAAGGAAGTGCACAGAGATATCTCAGCCCCAACCAGGAGCTCACCGCCTCGAAAAGGAAGTGCAGGACGTTTCTAATTTGTGCAGGACATCGACATCGACGAGGGATTGCACAGAGATATCTCAGCCCCACGACACTTTACCCCAGAGAAGGCACAAGACAACCCAACACGGTAAACCAAGACAGTCTTCCAAAGTCACCAAACGCTCCGTGTGTGACGAGACCTTCAGTAAGGCATCGCACCTGGGATACACACCTGGGAAGCTCCTCAACTGTGGGGATGTTTCTGAGAACTCCACTTTGAAGAAACACAAAAAAGTGTGTTTGAAGACAAAGACACGTCTCTCTTGCTCTCTGTGCGGAGACACCTTTACGCTCTCTGAGCCAAACGAGCGTGAGGACGTGAACCCACAGCAACTTCCGAGGGAGGCTCTTCCAGAGGCCGCCGCTGTTTTGGCAGCAGTAGAAAATTCGACAGAGATACCTCAGCCCTCAAACACAACACCCCAAAACCCAACCACCTCCAATGCTCTGCCCTTTCAGCTAGCTAATCATTACAGAAAATGCCTTTTATGTAAAGAGGCTTTTGATAACGGAGAAGACCTGAGAAGACATCTGAGATTTCAACATGGTGTACTTCCTTACCTGTGCTTTAAATGTGGGGAGAGTTTCCAAAGCACCTCTGATCAGAAGAAACACTCGGACCAGTGTTCCGGTCAAAACATTCCAGAGTCCAGGAAGTGTCCCGGTTGCAGGACGAGGACTTCTCAATGTAGACAACAGCAGGAAATGACAAGTCAGGAAGGGAACCTTAAAAGACACCAGACAGCCTGGTCGCCACAACATACAGGGGAAAACGAGATGGAGACCCCACAGTCCAGCAGCACAGACGTCAACTTCTCAAATGAGTCTCGGCAACACCGGCTAAACCAATCCGTCGATCAATCAAAGTTATTTGTAAGGTGCTTTTTCGATCAGCGAACTGCTCTTACAGTAAGCATGTCTAGACCCCGAAGATTGAACCGCTGTGATGAGACGGACTTTCAGACACAGCAAGACTTTAATGAGGAAGTGAATCCAAGCCAAACCCTAAGGGAGGTTGACCCAGCAGGTGGAGGCACATCTCAGCCTTCAAGGGGGAACGGGATAGAGACTCCCCAGCCCCACAGTACTGAATCCCAGAACCCAACAACCTGCGCCGCTTCCCCCACTCTGCCCCCTGGTGTGAATTTAGATTCTAGAACATGTCACGTGTGTTCCAAGAGTTTTCGTAGGAAACAATCCCTGATTTTGCATCTGAGACGGCACGGTGAAGGAGCCATTAACTGTCCCATATGTTCAAGGTGCTTTGGTCGCAACAGGGATTTAAAGTTTCACCTGGCCAACAAATCAGGTTGTGGGCCAACGCGGCGTAATCTTACCACCGTAATCGTTCCCACAAAAGACACGCCGGTCTTCACCTGCCCCGAATGTCTGCAACAGTTCACAAGCGAAAAGAAACTGAAATCACACATGGTATGTCACACAGGAGACGGGTTCTCCTGTAGCTTTTGTGGCAAAATGTTTGCCGGACACAACCAATTGAAGTTTCATATTCGTTGTCATAGTTACAGGCCTTATCTATGTGATACGTGTGGCAAGGATTTCCCATCTCAGAGTGCGTTGGAATCACACGAGCGTGTGCACACAGACGAGCGGGCATACTCTTGCACAGACTGTGGGAAAACCTTTAAGCGTAAGGGTACGCTGACACAACACCGACTGATTCATACGGGGGAGCGGCCATTCGCGTGTGCTCTTTGTCAAGTACGTTTTACCACCAATAAGCATCTGAAACTGCACATGATGTGTCACACGGGGGAGAGGCCTTTTAAATGTCCGGTTTGTGGAAGGGGCTTTAGACAGAAAGGCGATTTGAGACAACATCAAGCTTCGTGTTCCTAGTTGCCTTTGGGGGCTCAAGAGGTTAAGATAAAAGAGTTCTTACGTTCTTATTGTGTCTGTCAGTATTCCGACGTTCTAATTCCGTCTCACCCTGCAGGGTTCATAACATCTGGTAAATCTGTGAATTCCAGCCAATCCGACTGTGCGGCTTCTTCCACATGCGGAACTCTGACGTCACAAAGGAAATCACCTTTGAATAACAGCAGTTTTTGGCAGTTAAATGCAACAACAAAACATTATTTATATAAAAAAATAATATATATATAAATCTATTAATGTGTTTTTTTGAAAACAAGTTGTTAGTGAGCAGGTTGCTGTACTTTCAGTTTGTGGTTGAAACAGTTTTGCCATCCAGCCAATCGGCGTTTTCTAAATTGGTCCAAAGCATGTGAATGTACTCAACTCGTCGCGCCCAGTTTCCCGTTTGTCATGAAGGCAGCATAAAGCACGCCCATAGGAAGTGCCGCAGGTGCATTCCATTACGGTTTGGAATGGAGACTTCAACTTACGATTTTAACGAGGTTATCAATTAGTCTATTAGACCAATGTCAATGGGGATGTTTCGAAATGCAATAGACCTTATACCACCCGTCGCATAAATAAGGCGAATTAAGTACGACATAAATGGTTAAAAAAAAAAATTGTCTTGCACAATTGTCCATGGCTGTCTTATTGCAACGATCCAGAACGTTCTGAGAGTTGATTAAATATTGTCGGGTTATCTGATTGGAGGAATCACTGAAGACTGAAACGCGATAGAATGCTGTTGTAACAGATCTCTCAGTGGGCAGATGTTCCATTTGGGTACGTTGTTGGGGAGGGATGATGCACCGCCCAGTTTCAAGCACGCGTGTAGAAGTCTGAATACTGCGGCTCGTGCCAGTAAAACTCATAATTCAGCCAACTCTGAAAAGAGCACTCGTCATTTTGATTTGTGATATACACTAACCAGATGTATTTTGTCGGGTAAATTAGATTCCTGTTGGGTGGTTCTTATCAACAGACTAAATCCCTTCTACCTTTTCCACAAAAAACTTTAGAATTCTCCATATTGAATGAGGTAATTTAGAATTCTCCATATTGAATGAGGTCATTTAGAATTCTCCATATTGAATGAGGTAATTTTGAATTCTCCATATTGAAGGAGGTAATTTTGAATTCTCCATATTGAATGAGGTAATTTTGAATTCTCCATATTGAAGGAGGTAATTTTGAAATCTCCATATTGAAGGAGGTAATTTTGAAATCTCCATATTGAAGGAGGTAATTTTGAATTCTCCATATTGAATGAGGTCATTTTGAATTCTCCATATTGAAGGAGGTCATTTTGAATTCTCCATATTGAATGAGGTCATTTTGAATTCTCCATATTGAAGGAGGTCATTTTGAATTCTCCATATTGAAGGAGGTCATTTTGAATTCTCCATATTGAATGAGGTCATTTTGAATTCTCCATATTGAATGAGGTCATTTTGAATTCTCCATATTGAATGAGGTAATTTTGAATTCTCCATATTGAAGGAGGTAATTTTGAATTCTCCATATTGAATGAGGTAATTTTGAATTCTCCATATTGAAGGAGGTAATTTTGAAATCTCCATATTGAAGGAGGTAATTTTGAAATCTCCATATTGAAGGAGGTAATTTTGAATTCTCCATATTGAATGAGGTCATTTTGAATTCTCCATATTGAAGGAGGTCATTTTGAATTCTCCATATTGAATGAGGTCATTTTGAATTCTCCATATTGAAGGAGGTCATTTTGAATTCTCCATATTGAAGGAGGTCATTTTGAATTCTCCATATTGAATGAGGTCATTTTGAATTCTCCATATTGAATGAGGTCATTTTGAATTCTCCATATTGAAGGAGGTAATTTTGAAATCTCCATATTGAAGGAGGTAATTTTGAATTCTCCATATTGAATGAGGTAATTTTGAATTCTCCATATTGAAGGAGGTAATTTTGAAATCTCCATATTGAAGGAGGTAATTTTGAAATCTCCATATTGAAGGAGGTAATTTTGAATTCTCCATATTGAATGAGGTCATTTTGAATTCTCCATATTGAAGGAGGTCATTTTGAATTCTCCATATTGAATGAGGTCATTTTGAATTCTCCATATTGAATGAGGTCATTTTGAATTCTCCATATTGAAGGAGGTCATTTTGAATTCTCCATATTGAAGGAGGTCATTTTGAATTCTCCATATTGAATGAGGTCATTTTGAATTCTCCATATTGAATGAGGTCATTTTGAATTCTCCATATTGAAGGAGGTAATTTTGAAATCTCCATATTGAAGGAGGTAATTTTGAAATCTCCATATTGAAGGAGGTAATTTTGAAATCTCCATATTGAAGGTAATTTTGAAATCTCCATATTGAAGGAGGTAATTTTGAATTCTCCATATTGAATGAGGTCATTTTGAATTCTCCATATTGAAGGAGGTCATTTTGAATTCTCCATATTGAATGAGGTCATTTTGAATTCTCCATATTGAATGAGGTAATTTTGAATTCTCCATATTGAAGGAGGTAATTTTGAAATCTCCCTTTTTGAACGAAATAATCTAATCTGTTGAAAAAGTTTATTTTTTTTTAAATGACAAACTTCTTAGCTTTGTAAAACAGCCAATTGTATATATCCTTTACAAAACTGCAACTATATGTCTCCAAGAATTGTAATAAACATAACAGCAACCCATGCATTATCCTCAATTTTATCATGCTTCCATTTTGTATGTTTACAATTTGTTCTACGATGGAATGAACCGTAAGAAACACGTCAAAACGAATCATTTTGGCCCCTCCCCGATCTGTCTTCGTGAAAAGTTAAAGACAACAGGTTCTGAATTTAAATCGATTGTACAGAAATGATTATTCTGTGGGAATCGTTCTTAAAGGTTTTGGTTGTTACAGGTAACTGCCAAAATAATGGAAACAAAGAAGGCGCAGCTACACAGGTGTGGTTCCTGAGTTAATTAAGCAATTAACATCCCATCATGCTTAGGGTCATGTACTGGTATAAAAATGCTGGGCAGGCCATTATTTTGGCTACCATGGCTATGCTCTCATAGGATGACAATGCCCCCCATCCACAGGGCATGAGGGGTCACAGAATGGTTTGATGAGCATGAAAACGATGTAAACCACATGCCATGGCTGTCTCAGTCACCAGATCTCAACCCAGTTGAACTATGGGAGGTTCTGAAGCAGTGCCAGAGCCAGCGTTTTCCCACCACCATTAACAAAGTAACTAATTATTGAATTTCTCATGGAATAAGGGTGTCACATCCCTCCAATAGAGTTCCAGACTCTTGTATAATCTATGCCAAGGTGCATTGAAGTTGTCCTGGCTCGTGGTGCCCCAACACCCTAATAAGACACTTATGTTGGTGTTTCCTGTATTTTGGCAGTTACGTATGTCAGTCGTGAGACACGGGCTGAATTAACACGATAAAGCACAAATGATTGAAAGCCACAATCATTTCTATCTTAATAATCAAATCATTTTCTGGGTAACAAATAAGTACCTTACTGTGATTGTTTTCAATTCAAATTGTCAAAAATAAACAAACATTGCTTCTCAGCAAAGAGCAATTTCTGAAGCTAGAATTTTGCTCGGACTGTCTGGGAGTGGCCTTAGTGGGGAGGTGAAAACAGAAAACCAGCTGTTATTGGCAGAGAAGTTTGGAACTCTCTTATTGGTCCATTAACTCATTTACCTTCCGGTGATGTCACCAGGCAGGGTATTTGGTATTTTATTAGGATCCCTATGAAACAGACATAATACAGAACATTAATAGACAAGAACAACTCTTCAGGTCCTGAACCTCTCTGGTCAGATCGTCCATTATTTTATTAGTTGAATCCACCAGTATTTGGACAAAACACTTGAAGCTATTTTGTTCTTGTCACAACCGCTTGTAGATCTATTTTTGTTAATGTAAAAGATCTTTCACGTGCGATAGACACCACTGTCCTCAACGGTACTCTCGCCAGCTCTGTTCTTTGTCATGGTAGCTAGGGAAAAACTCCATCCCACCAAAACAGAGATTTCAGGCGGTCTTTTCAAACAGCTCTTACACTAAAAGGGCATTATCATCTTTTTCACAATATTATTCCAACCTCATAGTGTGGAAATATATATAAAACACAGGAAAATCATGTTTTTGAACGCACTGGGCCTTTAACTAATGTGACCATTAAACTGCATTTACTATCTTGCAGATTGCACCTTCAATAAGATACTTTGGTGAAGATAGAGAGGACTGAGAAGCTCTCAAAACAACGTTGTTTCGCTGTCCTCTTGGATAGAGAGGACTGAGAAGCTCTCAAAACAACGTTGTTTCGCTGTCCTCTTGGATAGAGAGGACTGAGTAGAAGCTCTCAAAACAATGTTCTGTTTCGCTGTCCTCTTGGATAGAGAGGACTGAGTAGAAACTCTCAAAACAATGTTCTGTTTCGCTGTCCTCTTGGATAGAGAGGACTGAGGAGAAGCTCTCAAAACAACGTTGTTTCGCTGTCCTCTTGGATAGAGAGGACTGAGAAGCTCTCAAAACAACGTTGTTTTGCTGTCCTCTTGGACAGAGAGGACTGAGTAGAAGCTCTCAAAACAACGTTGTTTCGCTGTCCTCTTGGATAGAGAGGACTGAGTAGAAGCTCTCAAAACAACGTTCGGTTTCGCTGTCCTCTTGGATAGAGAGGACTGAGTAGAAGCTCTCAAAACAACGTTCTGTTTCGCTGTCCTCTTGGATAGAGAGGACTGAGTAGAAGCTCTCAAAACAATGTTCTGTTTCGCTGTCCTCTTGGATAGAGAGGACTGAGTAGAAGCTCTCAAAACAACGTTCGGTTTCGCTGTCTTCTTGGATAGAGAGGACTGAGTAAAAGCTCTCAAAACAGCGTTGTTTCGCTGTCCTCTTGTTTAGTTCCAGAACCATCTCTTTTAATCCACTTCTTTTACTGTTCCTCCTATTCGTTTGTTTTCTGGTCACATGGTTCTCTTCTTCTCTGCCGTCATTGGGTTCATCTACAGTAGCTTGGTTCCTAGTTCTGCTTTAACTACAAGAGGGTTTTTAAAAAACTGAATAGACTTACGTTAGCCTTGGACATGGTGTAGTCAAAGCCACCATTCATTCTTCGTGAGTGTGGCTAACTGTTACAATCTAAAACCAAAGAAGAAGAAGGCTCGCTATTAAAACTATACGGGAGCTTCTCAACTAATCCATACTGTACACTAGTAATGCGAAGACTGACCAATGTGCAAGACATTTGAAAACAGTTTAATTTTCAATGTGGCTAACACAACAAAAAATGGTGTCTACTGGTTGTTCTTGTGTGGGGTATGTCTTGTTTTGTACAAAATAATAAAATGCAGTACTACAGGAATATTTCTTAACGTAGCTCTTTATTAGCTAGCTATAACTGGTATCACGTATCTCCAACCAGGATCAACTGACCATGACCTAACCATCTGGGTGGTCTTAACCAATCATAGCACAGTATGATACGGGGCGGTAAAATGCATCCAATTATAATTCAGTATATTTACACACATGAATATTACCTCCCCCTTCTTTTAAAACAAATAAAATGTTGACATATTATAAGGGTTTGTTTTGAAAACATGCTCTGTAGTTTGGACTCAAGGTAGGTACCCATTTATATTACATACTACACCAACTGAATCAACATAGACTCTGAAACAATGATCCAACATACTGGTACTTTTCAAACAGGGGGATTCTCAGCAACTCGGCTTCCTCTGTAGAAATAACATCTTAACATTCCAAACAAATCCAATACCAAAGCATTTCAAGTGAACTTTCAATAACACGGTTACAGTCTGGAACTCGTTTAGGGCAGCGACCCGCCTACACCCGTTGACATTTCACAGGTCTACGACAGCTCTGGGCTTGACCTCTCTTCCTGACCTTGTGCGATATGATGCTGAGCATGCTTCTGTGTCAGTCAACAGCTCTTGTGGTGTTGCAGGTAAGTATAGTGTATGTTGTGCTGTGTGTGTTTAGTCCATCGCGTTCTCTTTCAGGGGAACAGTTCATCTCATCAGTGTGTTGTTGTTTTGTGTTCAGTAGGTGACGGTGATTGCGGCGGTACACCGCTCCTTCTGCGGTGCGGACAGGATATATGAACGTTCAGTGTCAGCTGGCTGGATGACGACTGCTGGCTTCCAGAGACCATGCTCCTGGATTCTAACTGACTCTGTCGTTCAGTGTCAGCTGGCTTCCAGAGACCATGCTCCTGGATTCTAACTGACTCTCTGTCGTTCAGTGTCAGCTGGCTTCCAGAGACCATGCTCCTGGATTATAACTGACTCTCTGTCGTTCAGTGTCAGCTGGCTTCCAGAGACCATGCTCCTGGATTCTAACTGACTCTCTGTCGTTCAGTGTCAGCTGGCTTCCAGAGACCATGCTCCTGGATTCTAACTGACTCTCTGTCGTTCAGTGTCAGCTGGCTTCCAGAGACCATGCTCCTGGATTCTAACTGACTCTCTGTCGATCAGTGTCAGCTGGCTTCCAGAGACCATGCTCCTGGATTCTAACTGACTCTCTGTCGTTCAGTGTCAGCTGGCTTCCAGAGACCATGCTCCTGGATTCTAACTGACTCTCTGTCGTTCAGTGTCAGCTGGCTGGATGACGACTGCTGGCTTCCAGAGACCATGCTCCTGGATTCTAACTGACTCTCTGTCGTTCAGTGTCAGCTGGCTTCCAGAGACCATGCTCCTGGATTCTAACTGACTCTCTGTCGTTCAGTGTCAGCTGGCTTCCAGAGACCATGCTCCTGGATTCTAACTGACTCTCTGTCGTTCAGTGGTCTAGCTGATCTGTCGTAGTATCGCTTTTGTTGTTGTTGTCGTCTCTGTGCACGTTTTTTCATGCGTTTCCTTGTAGCTGACGACCTCAGGTTGCAGCTGCTGGTTGGTGCTGGGAAGGACTGAGTGAAGTCTGCGGCTCATGGACAGCTGGGCCGGGGATTTGAAGTTGTCAACTGGAGTGTTGCGGTATTCAAGGAGACTGAGGTAGGGGTCTCTCTTGTCTGCTTTTGCATTGTCCATGAGTGATTTAGAAAGCTGCACTGATTTGTCAGCAAGGCCATTACTTTGAGGGAAATGTGGGCTTGTGGTGACGTGTGTCAACTCCCATGGTTTTGTGAAGGATTCAAACTCATTTGATTTGTAACAGGGCCCATTGTCAGATATTAAAGTCTCTACAATGCCATGCCTGGCAAAGGAAGCTTGTTGAGTTCGAGGTATCTGCTGTAGTAGTTTGCTATTACGATGTAGTCCTTGTTGTTCCAGGGGAACAGATCGGTTGCCACGACCTGCCAGGGTCGGTCTGGGATACAGTGAGGTAACATATGGGTGTTAGAGGGGCGTCGTTCAAGACATATGGGTGTTAGAGGGGCGTTGTTCAAGACATATGGGTGTTAGAGGGGCGTCGTTCAAGACATATGGCGCATTTACCAACAACGTCCTCTATTTGTTTACACAGTCCGGGCCAAAACAAAATGTCCCGTGCTCTCTGTCTGCACTTTTCCATGTGTCCAGCATGGATCTTTGTCAAAATATCTTCTCTGAGACTGGTAGGAATCATTTTTTATTTATTTTACCTTTATTTCACTAGGCAAGTCAGTTAAGAACAAATTCTTATTTATAATGACGGCCTCGGAACAGTGAGTTAACTGCCTTGTGGAGGGGCAGAACGACAGATTTGTACCTTGTCAGCTCGGGGGTTTGAACTTCCGGTTACTAGTCCAACGCTCTAACCACTAGGCTACCCTGTCGCCCCGGGGTAGCCTAATGATTTTCTCTCCTTTGAAAATTATTCCGTTGATCTGTGATAGTTCATCACGATGGTTCCAGAATTCTGAGACCCTCTGAGGGCATTTTCTCCTCTCCTCAGGCCATCCATCCTGTACGACTTTCATCAGCTGTGTGAGTTGTGAGTCCTTTTCTGTTTCTCCTCAGGCCATCCATCCTGTATGACTTTCCTCAGCTGTGTGAGTTGTGAGTCCTTTTCTGTTTCTCCTCAGGCCATCCATCCTGTATGACTTTCCTCAGCTGTGTGAGTTGTGAGTCCTTTTCTGGTTCTGCTTGCATCTCCTTCAGGTTTGTGTCACTAACTGGTAAGTTGCTGTACACAGTGTGCACTTGCATGTCCGTGCCTTCACTGCTGTCCTTATAGGTAAGAAACATCCTGGAGAGTTGCATTCGATTGCCCCTCCATTTCCCTCCACGTCACGGGATTTATGGCTGATTTCAGATGACGTCAACCCTGTTACTTTATTTGACACTTAATTGTGTCTTTTTTTAAATTATTTAACTTCTTGAGATGGGAAAATATTGTTTTATTAAAGTTGAACGTTTGCTCTTTATGACAACGAATTAGTGGAACGAGCCTTTTAGAGTTTATTTCAGAAATGTTTCAAGACCTCCGTGACACAAGATGGCGACACGGACCTAAAAAAAAACTTTCACATTGACTATAGATGGGCTATCGAAGAAGAAACAATGCAGAGTCCGGAACGGGACAGCTAAGGTAGCTTGCATTTACAGGTATACATTTAATTTCCCTCTATACCTACCGAGTGCATACATTACAAAGTCAGGTTATTGTATTGTTCCCAAAACAGATCGTTGTAACATGGCGTTCAAGCGTCTTATATCCGCTCTGCTCAACAAAGCGCAAGTGGTGGAAAAACTGTCCGAGTTGCGACCGATACGACGGGCCGCACAGCTCACCGCTTATGCCTTGATGAAGGCAAAAATTGCCGGAAAAGAAACGACCACCAAACTGCTGAAGTTCAAAACAGTTCGCCAGATACGACATGAGGCGTCGGGACTGCCTAAAAACGCCGGGGAGATGGGGAGAAAAGCCGGAAGACTCCGGGATTCTATAGTAAAGGATGTGAAAGACGGGATAAGGGACACTTCGAGACAAGTTAAAGACAAATGATGGTGTGTTTAACAACAAACCAAATAGTATATTTTAAGGCCTAAATGACGGCTATCATAATGGTCTTCAGCTCTCAAAAACTCTATTCTGACTAATATTCCAAATAAAAGCCCGCATTGCAAAACACTGCAATGTGTAGAATTCATTCAAAAACATTAAAATGTTAAATCAATGTCCATTTTTTGTGTGATTTATAAAGAAATGCAAGGAGTTATTATTATTATTATTATTATTATTATTATTATGGAAACAACTACAAGCATTCTTCAAAAAACACCTAAGACCGCTATCGAAAAATGTTCAGATTGGTATATTTGCAATTTCTGGTTGAAGAGAATAAAAACAAACAGACACTCTGATCCAGAGAGACTTAGGGTAGTGGGTCATTTAGTAGACGCTCTTATCCAGAGAGACTTAGGGTAGTGGGTCATTTAGTAGACGCTCTTATCCAGAGACTTAGGGTAGTGAGTAATTTACTAGACACTCTTATCCAGAGAGACTTAGGGTAGTGGGTAATTTAGGAGACGCTCTTATCCAGAGAGACTTAGGGTAGTGGGTAATTTAGGAGACGCTCTTATCCAGAGACTTAGGGTAGTGAGTCATTTAGGAGATGCTCTCATGTCGTGAGTCATTTAGGAGACGCTCTTATCCAGAGAGACTTAGGGTAGTGAGTCATTTAGGAGACGCTCTTATCCAGAGACTTAGGGTAGTGAGTCATTTAGGAGACACTCTTATCCAGAGAGACTTAGGGTAGTGAGTCATTTAGGAGATGCTCTCATGTCGTGAGTCATTTAGGAGACGCTCTTATCCAGAGAGACTTAGGGTAGTGGGTAATTTAGGAGACGCTCTTATCCAGAGAGACTTAGGGTAGTGAGTCATTTAGTAGACGCTCTTATCCAGAGAGACTTAGGGTAGTGGGTAATTTAGGAGACGCTCTTATCCAGAGAGACTTAGGGTAGTGAGTCATTTAGGAGACGCTCTTATCCAGAGAGACTTAGGGTAGTGAGTCATTTAGGAGACGCTCTTATCCAGAGAGACTTAGGGTAGTGAGTCATTAGGTAGACACTCTTATCCAGAGAGACTTAGGGTAGTGAGTCATTTAGGAGACGCTCTTATCCAGAGACTTAGGGTAGTGAGTCATTTAGGAGACGCTCTTATCCAGAGAGACTTAGGGTAGTGAGTCATTTAGGAGACGCTCTTATCCAGAGAGACTTAGGGTAGTGAGTCATTTAGTAGACACTCTTATCCAGAGAGACTTAGGTTAGTGAGTCATTTAGGAGACGCTCTTATCCAGAGAGACTTAGGGTAGTGAGTCATTTAGTAGACGCTCTTATCCAGAGAGACTTAGGGTAGTGAGTCATTTAGGAGACGCTCTTATCCAGAGAGACTTAGGGTAGTGAGTCATTTAGGAGACGCTCTTATCCAGAGAGACTTAGGGTAGTGAGTCATTTAGGAGACGCTCTTATCCAGAGAGACTTAGGGTAGTGAGTCATTAGGTAGACACTCTTATCCAGAGAGACTTAGGGTAGTGAGTCATTAGGTACACTCTTATCCAGAGAGACTTAGGGTAGTGAGTCATTAGGTAGACACTCTTATCCAGAGAGACTTAGGGTAGTGAGTCATTTAGGAGACGCTATTATCCAGAGAGACTTAGGGTAGTGAGTCATTTAGGAGACACTCTTATCCAGAGAGACTTAGGGTAGTGAGTCATTTAGGAGATGCTCTCATGTCGTGAGTCATTTAGGAGACGCTCTTATCCAGAGAGACTTAGGGTAGTGGGTTATTTAGGAGACGCATACATAACCATAGGCTACTGGTCCCCTGTGGGAATCGAACCCACAACCCTGGCGTTGCAAGCACCATGCTCTACCAACTGAGTCACCCGTACATTGATTCTACAGACCCTACTAAGTAATCCCAACCGCACTTTTACTTCGGCACATGGAATCATTTTTTCTCTATTAGCCAATGTGTAATTTATAGGCCTATAGTCTATTGCATTGGGACCAATGGAGTGGGTGGAGTAGAAAGTGTTTCTGGGCCTATAGACCTCAGTCCACCATGACATAACACCATATATATAGATTCTACTGGGCCTATAGACCTCAGTCCACCATGACATATCACCATATATATAGATTCTACTGGGCCTATAGACCTCAGTCCACCATGACATAACACCATATATATAGATTCTACAGACCCTACTGACGACTTCCTTTCTGGGCCTATAGACCTCAGTCCACCATGACATAACACCATATATATAGATTCTACAGACCCTACAGACGACTTCCTTTCTGGGCCTATAGACCTCAGTCCACCATGACATAACACCATATATATAGATTCTACAGACGACTTCCTTTCTGGGCCTATAGACCTCAGTCCACCGTGAAATTATTGACACCCTTTGATAAAGATGAGCAATAATGACTGTATAACATAATTCAAACACAGCTATATTGTGTGCAAAAATAAAAGGGGAAATTCTATTATTTTATACAAATCGCTCAGAGAAAGAGATTTAAAAAAAAACAATACAACAAATTGACACCCCTAAAGAGTCTTATACGGTAGTCAGAAGTTTAGTATTTGGTTCCACATTCCTAGCACTCAATAATTATATCAACTCTACAAATGTATTCCATGTGCATTTTGGTTTGTGTTTTGGATTATGTTCTAATGAATAGAAATTAATGGTAAATAACATAGTGTGTCATTTGAGTCACACAAAAAAAGAAACCCTTTCACATGAATGTGGATGCTACCATGGTTACAGATAATCCTGAATGAATTGTGAATAATGACGAGTGAGAAAGTTAGAGGGTCAGGGGAGGTTAGCATCATATATCATACCCCCCAAGACATGCTAACCTCTCACCATTACAATAACAGGGGAGGTTAGCATTTCATATCATACCCCCCCAAGACATGCTAAGCTCTCACCATTACAATTTTTATTTTATTTTTTTATTTCACCTTTATTTAACCAGGTAGGCTAGTTGAGAACAAGTTCTCATTTGCAACTGCGACCTGGCCAAGATAAAGCATAGCAGTGTGAGCATACAACAAAGAGTTACACATGGAGTAAACAATTAACAAGTCAATAACACAGTAGAAAACAAAGGGGGGGTCTATATACAATGTGTGCAAAAGGCATGAGGAGGTAGGCAAATAATAACAATTTTGCAGATTAACACTGGAGTGATAAAAGAACAGATGGTCATGTACAGGTAGAGATATTGGTGTGCAGAAGAGCAGAAAAGTAAATAAATAAAAACAGTATGGGGATGAGGTAGGTGAAAAGGGTGGGCTATTTACCAATAGACTATGTACAGCTGCAGCGATCGGTTAGCTGCTCAGATAGCTGATGTTTGAAGTTGGTGAGGGAGATAAAAGTCTCCAACTTCAGCGATTTTTGCAATTCGTTCCAGTCACAGGCAGCAGAGTACTGGAACGAAAGGCGGCCAAATGAGGTGTTGGCTTTAGGGATGATCAGTGAGATACACCTGCTGGAGCGCGTGCTACGGATGGGTGTTGCCATCGTGACCAGTGAGCTGAGATAAGGCGGAGCTTTACCTAGCATAGACTTGTAGATGACCTGGAGCCAGTGGGTCTGGCGACGAATATGTAGCGAGGGCCAGCCGACTAGAGCATACAAGTCGCAGTGGTGGGTGGTATAAGGTGCTTTAGTGACAAAACGGATGGCACTGTGATAGACTGCATCCAGTTTGCTGAGTAGAGTGTTGGAAGCCATTTTGTAGATGACATCGCCGAAGTCGAGGATCGGTAGGATAGTCAGTTTTACTAGGGTAAGCTTGGCGGCTTGAGTGAAGGAGGCTTTGTTGCGGAATAGAAAGCCGACTCTTGATTTGATTTTCGATTGGAGATAACAATAACAGGGGAGGTTAGCATCATATATCATACCCTCAAGTCACGCTAACCTCTCACCATTACAATAACAGGGGAGATTAGCATCATATATCATACCCCCCAAGACATGCTAACCTCTCACCATTACAATAACAGGGGAGGTTAGCATCATATATCATACCCCCCAAGACATGCTAACCTCTCACCATTACAATAACAGGGGAGGTTAGCATTTCATATCATACCCCCCCAAGACATGCTAAGCTCTCACCATTACAATAACAGGGGAGGTTAGCATCATATATCATACCCTCAAGACACGCTAACCTCTCACCATTACAATAACAGGGGAGGTTAGCATCATATATCATACCCCCCAAGACATGCTAACCTCTCACCATTACCAATAACATGAGCGCTTAGCATGTCTTGGGGGGGTTAGATCTTTGACCCACTAACTTTCTCACTCATTCACAGTTCATTTTGAAGACGAACTGCCGATTTCACGATTGTTGCGCATGTAAAATATTGGCGGCTCTAGTACAGGGCGCCAAGAGGGACAATTTTCAATTCCGTCCTTATGTCAGAACACAAAAACATTTTATAAAAATGTCCATTTTGGTTCCGACCTCAACTGTTTAAATTTACAACAATAGAACCCCATGTAATTACAAGTCATGACATCTTTTATTATGACAGTGCCGACCTACCATTTCATTATGACATCATGTCATCTCACATTATGGAGGATCAATTCTATTTAGAAACTGTACAGGATATTGGTCAATGAACGAACCAGATTTAGTATGTGGACATAAATCATATACTAAAAACAAAACAACATCATACACATTCTCATAATGTACAGTTTAAAATATGACACCTTTGTGAGGAGAATCTCAATTGCATTTCCTTGATTCCTTGTGTCCTCTCGAACCCATTGGATGAGAAGGAAATGCTGTTGAGAGTCTCCCTATGACCTCAAGCTAACTGATATCTCGTCCTAGACGACGACAGGGGGACGAACAACACTGGAGTTGAGACCAAAACGCAGAGCGATGGAGTTGGCAGCGGAGGCTGGTGATTTAGCCTGGAGGAGAGCAGACTCCCACTTAAATAACTCACATCCCTTCCTGGTCCCCCCGGGGCCGTGTTTACGCACCGTGCAGCAGTAGAACGCTCGGCCTTGGTTCGGGCCGCCGTTACACACCGTTAGACGCTTGGCTCGCCGCCCGCAGTCGCACAGCGGGGCCGTGATCTTGGTGCTGTGGGTCGGCGGGAGCGAGGAGCGGTTAACGGACGAGGAGAGGACGGAGAACGATCCACCGACAGAGGGACGAGAGACAGAGGCGAGGCAAGAGGAGTACTTGTGGATCGTGAAAGATGCGTTTGGCATCTCTGCGTGCAGCCTCGAACGTGAAGTCGATGGGTCGGGGATATGGACGACAGGTCCGGGCCTGGCAAAGGAGAGACTGGATGCAGAGCCGTTTGGCGTCTTTGAAGCAGAGAGGTTAGAGTCACTGCTGGTGGTAACTGGTTTGGGTCTAGTTGGATTGGGAAGGTTAGTCGTAGAGGACATGGGTGTGAAGGAGTTACCAGGGTTTTTTAATGTGAGAGGTCTTGACCGTGTAGCATGGAGGTTGGAGTTCTGGAGGCCTGGTCTGGGTTTGACAAAGGAATGATTGGATGCTGTTGAGGTATTGGATGCTGTTGAGGTATTGGATGTGGAAGTGGTATTTGAGGCTCTCGGCTTGTCCTTGTAGATCACAAAGGAGTTGTTCGATGTTGCCGTTTGAGGTCTTGACCGTGTAGCTGAGCGGTTGGAATCATGGGTAACAGGTCTGGGTTTGTCGAAGGAGAAACTACATGAACTATTTGACCCAGAGGTGTTGTATATCCTCGTTGTCGCAGCTTTTGCAGAACTGGAGGATGTTCTCGATTCGTTCTTCTCGATCACAAAGGAGTTTGACGTTTCCGTGTTCAGTCTTGACCGTGTATCTGAGAGGTTTGAGCCAGGGGTAACGGGTCTGGGTGTGACAAAAGAGGAAGTGGACAGACTGTTAGGTGCAGAGGTGTTGTAGGTCCTTGTTGTCCCAGCCTTGAAAGACACCAAGTTACTGGAGGATGTTCTAGTATCGGTCTTGTGTACCAGGCTAGTCAGATGTTGGCAGGGCGTGTTGGTGGTATTGGACCTAGGCCTACTGTTGGTTGGACCTCTACCAGGATTTGAATGTACTGGGCTTGGACACAGCAAGGTCCTCCCATAAACCGAGGTATCATCCACCTCAAACCTCTGGTTCTCTGTGTACACATCAGCAACAGAAGCCTCGTCACCAACCGTGACATCCCAGTCCTCCTCCAATACCACGTCGTCATACGAACCGCACGAGATGGGCACGTCCTCCTCCATACTTGCTGTTTTCGGGTCAAGGGTCGGGTCTGGCTGGGGTAGATGGGTAATGCAATTCACCATAGTGGAGACCAGAACGAGGCTGTTGATGTAGTGATGAGGAGAGGGGATATTGAAAGTCATAGGAGAGGAGACGGACCGTATGGTTCCTATTCTACCTGTTCTGCTACTACCACCACCACCACACATTGGAGTGGTCAGACCATTGAGAAGGGTCTTTGGTGAAACAATACTCTGATACTGAACAGGTTCAGCGGTTAAGTTAGAGTTCACCTCTGTGTTGGGAACCATGTTGTCTGAAGGCTTGGGTCGTGTCTCAACAACGTCCGTGTTGCTAACTGGCTTGCTGTTGGGTCGATTTTCAAGATGGCCGCCACCACCGCTCTCTGTCGTCTTGGAGGGGTTTTTGATAGTGGTTTTGTTATCCCTCTTGTTGCCAGGACAACCATCCCCTGGCACGTTCCCATTTCCAAACAGGGGTTTGGTCTTCAAAGGCGCCTAAGAGGTAAACAAAGTCAAATAAAATCAATACATTATCATTTCTTATTTTTCTTTCCCCTTTTCTCCCCATTTTTGTGATTACGATCTTGTCTCGTCGCTGAAACTCCCCAACGGGCTCGGGAGGCAAAGGTCGAGTCATGCGTCCTCCAAAACATGACCCACCGACCCGCACTTCTTAACACACGCCCACTTAACCCAGAAACCATCCACATCAACTGACGACCGAGGTCAGACTGCAGGCGCCCGGCCCGCCACAAGGAGTCACTAGAGTGCGATGAGCCAAGTAAAGCCCCCCCCCCCAATGGCCAAACCCTCCCCGAACCCGGGCCGATTGTGCGCTGCCCTATGGAACTCCCGATCATGGCCGGTTGTGAAACAGCCTGGGATCGAACCCATGTCTGTAGTGACACCTTTAGCACGGCGATGCAGTGCCTGAGACCGCTGCGCCACTCACGAGGCCCAAATCCCCAAAACATTTTTAACCAACTTTATGGACAGTCAGTCCAGTAAACAGAGGAGACAGAGTAATATTCACTAGAAACTAAATGAAACAAAACTGACCCGAAACAAGGACTCCAATAAGAAACGAATCATTGCAAAACCTTTTACATGGCAAAATGTTTCACTACGGTTTGCACTAATGAATACACCCCAGGTGTGTATGGAACGGGGGGGGAAGAGTCACCTGCGTAAGTCTTTACGGGAGGAGGAGTGGGTATTCTGGGGCGTTGACAGAAATCCAAGGGTTCGATGTAGTTCGCCACTGGGTGAGTCTTTAGAGGCGTAGTACAGTAGTCCAGGGGTTGTCAGCACGGTGGGGTTGTTAGTACTGGGGGCGTAGGAGTGGGGGTTTGTCAGGGAGCCACTCACCCTCTCCAGAAAGCGTGTAATCTTCATCAAACAGCCATCCCTCACCATCCTCCAGGCCAGGTGGGCGGTGTTACGGGCGTCATCCAGACCTGCAAATAACATTCAACAAAAAATATTTTTGTGTCTAGATTTTAAAAAATGCTTAAGAGAAATATTCAAATGGGCTTCATCCAGACCTTCAAACAACATGTATATTATTCACAGTAACTGACGACTGGTGACTGGAGTTGTGTGTGTTTCGATCCTAATGTAATTCTATGTAATGCTAATAGCTAGCCACCCAGCCACTAGTGCTGAGAATGCTAATAGCTAGCCAGCCAGCCACTAGTGCTGAGAATGCTCATAGCTAGCTAGCCAGCCACTAGTGCTGAGAATGATAATAGCTAGCCATGAGCAACTAGTGCTGAGAATACGGCTAGCTAGCTAGCAGCCACTAGTGCTGAGAATGCTAATACTTAGCTATGAGCAACTAGTGCTGAGAATGCTTATAGCTAGCTAGCTATGAGCAACTAGTGCTGAGAATGCTTATAGCTAGCTAGCTATGAGCAACTAGTGCTGAGAATGCTTATAGCTAGCTAGCTATGAGCAACTAGTGCTGAGAATGCTTATAGCTAGCTAGCTATGAGCAACTAGTGCTGAGAATGCTTATAGCTAGCTAGCTATGAGCAACTAGTGCTGAGAATGCTTATAGCTAGCTAGCTATGAGCAACTAGTGCTGAGAATGCTTATAGCTAGCTAGCTATGAGCAACTAGTGCTACAACATCACGCAGTTCAGGCCGGATCTGACGCATCTCCATAGAAACTACACATTGAGCTCACAGAAGAAAAAAAGAAAAGAAAAAAACCTAAATGGAATTTAAATAATTGAACCGACATCAGTCAATAAGTTGTTTTAAAAAACAAAACCACGAATTTCTGTTAATTTTCAGCACTATAAATGATAACAGAGAGATGTTTCTGGTCTGTGTGTACCTGAGTGCTCCCGTCCAGAGAACTGTATCCCTAGATCCTGTAAAGCTCCATTCAGTCCCTTGGGTTTTCTGTTGTAGAACAGCTGAGAGACACACACACACACACACACACACACACACACACACACACACACACACACACACACACACACACACACACACACACACACACACACACACACACACACACACACACACACGAGTTAGACTGGGTTCAGAGTAACACACACACAACCCACCTACTGTGTACGTAGCTCTCAGGTCTATCCAGCTGTTAAGAGTAACACACACACACACACACACGAGTTAGACTGGGTTAAGAGTAACACACACACACACACACCACCTACTCTGTACGTAGCTCTCAGGTCTATCCAGCTGTTCAGAACAGCAGGTTTGTGGAGCTGCTTCCGTTTACACTCGTACAGCAGACACACCCCCAGGTCCCAGTCTGAAACAATACAACACAGATAATCAATCAAGTTGAACAGGGTTATCCCCATTAAATGTTTGAGACTGTACTAAAGTGTGCAAATATCCTTATTTTCTCTAACCCTTAACAAAGAATCCACTGGGAAGGCAGTATATAGTCAGATATGAGTCCTGGGCCTACAGAGAAAGGCAGTATATAGTCATATGAGTCCTGGGCCTACAGAGAAAGGCAGTATATAGTCAGATATGAGTCCTGGACCTACAGAGAAAGGCACTATATAGTCAGATATGAGTCCTGGACCTACAGAGAAAGGCAGTATATAGTCAGATATGAGTCCTGTGCCTACAGAGAAAGGCAGTATATAGTCAGATATGAGTCCTGTGCCTACAGAGAAAGGCAGTATATAGTCAGATATGAGTCCTGGACCTACAGAGAAAGGCAGTATATAGTCAGATATGAGTCCTGGACCTACAGAGAAAGGCAGTATATAGTCAGATATGAGTCCTGGGCCTACAGAGAAAGGCAGTATATAGTCAGATATGAGTCCTGGACCTACAGAGAAAGGCACTATATAGTCAGATATGAGTCCTGGGCCTACAGAGAAAGGCAGTATATAGTCAGATATGAGTCCTGGGCCCACAGAGAAAGGCAGTATATAGTCAGATATGAGTCCTGGGCCTACAGAGAAAGGCAGTATATAGTCAGATATGAGTCCTGGGCCTACAGAGAAAGGCAGTATATAGTCAGATATGAGTCCTGGGCCCACAGAGAAAGGCAGTATATAGTCAGATATGAGTCCTGGGCCTACAGAGAAAGGCAGTATATAGTCAGATATGAGTCCTGGGCCTACAGAGAAAGGCAGTATATAGTCATATGAGTCCTGGGCCCACAGAGAAAGGCAGTATATAGTCAGATATGAGTCCTGGACCTACAGAGAAAGGCAGTATATAGTCAGATATGAGTCCTGGACCTACAGAGAAAGGCACTATATAGTTAGATATGGGTCCTGGGCCTACAGAGAAAGGCAGTATATAGTCAGATATGAGTCCTGGACCTACAGAGAAAGGCAGTATATAGTCATATGAGTCCTGGGCCCACAGAGAAAGGCAGTATATAGTCAGATATGAGTCCTGGACCTACAGAGAAAGGCAGTATATAGTCATATGAGTCCTGGGCCTACAGAGAAAGGCAGTATATAGTCAGATATGAGTCCTGGGCCTACAGAGAAAGGCAGTATATAGTCAGATATGAGTCCTGGGCCTACAGAGAAAGGCAGTATATAGTCAGATATGAGTCCTGGGCCTACAGAGAAAGGCAGTATATAGTCAGATATGAGTCCTGGGCCTACAGAGAAAGGCAGTATATAGTCAGATATGAGTCCTGGGCCTACAGAGAAAGGCAGTATATAGTCAGATATGAGTCCTGGGCCTACAGAGAAAGGCAGTATATAGTCAGATATGAGTCCTGGGCCTACAGAGAAAGGCAGTATATAGTCAGATATGAGTCCTGGGCCTACAGAGAAAGGCAGTATATAGTCAGATATGAGTCCTGGGCCCACAGAGAAAGGGAGGGAAATAAAAATGTCTGATTTTCATATCAAAACATTCCCATTTGAAGGTGACCTGGGTAACCTTTCCTATCCTAAGCCACTATACCTGACCAGGTGACGAAGGCACAGGGACGGTGCTCTGCGATTGGAGCCCTCTGGTCCCTGGGGAAGACCACACCCCTCTGGTGCTCCAGAGTCTGCAGCCACCGGGAGAACCGAGACAGACAGATGTGGAGGGGAACCCCGGCCTCCACCTGTTGCTGTAGAAGAGAAACAAAAGGTTTAACACACATGGATGTTGGCTAATGCTTAAAATATTCTGACTGTTACCATCCTGTTGAACAGGCCACAGGGAAGAAGGGTGTGTCTGCATGGAGAGGGTGCATCTGTGTGTGTGAATACCTGTGTGATTCCAGTGAGCTCGGTGCAGAACTCAGACAGTACGGGGTGCTCCTGTGGCTGAACGTACGTATGGAACTCTGACTCCACCTCGCCTGTAGAGGTATTCAGGAGAACAGCAGGAAACTCAACTAGATGGGGCAAGGAGGGGAGAGAGGGAGAGGAGGAGGCAAGGGGGAGAGAGAGGAGGCAAGGGGGAGAGAGGGGAGGCAAGGGGGAGAGAGGGGAGGCAAGGGGGAGAGAGGGGAGGCAAGGGGGAGAGAGGGGAGGCAAGGGGGAGAGGGGGGAGGCAAGGGGGAGAGGGGAGGCAAGGAGGTGAGGACAATAAAAAGTGCAATGGTTACAGTATGTAGGTATGATTTTACCGCAAATACTGTCAGAGTAGTGTAAAGTAGTGTAGTAGTGTAAAGTAGTGTAGAGTAGTGTAGTAGTGTAAAGTAGTGTAAAGTAGTGTAAAGTAGTGTAGTAGTGTAGTAGTGTAGTAGTGTAAAGTAGTGTAGAGTAGTGTAGTAGTGTAGTAGTGTAAAGTAGTGTAGTAGTGTAAAGTAGTGTAAAGTAGTGTAAAGTAGTAAAGTAGTGTAGAGTAGTGTAGTAGTGTAAAGTAGTGTAGTAGTGTAAAGTAGTGTAGAGTAGTGTAGTAGTGTAAAGTAGTGTGTACTTACTAATCTCCTGCCCGTAGCTGTTCCTCTCTCTCCAGCATGTGGATTCGAAGTCGATGACAATCAGATATGGGAATATTTGATCTGGAAAGTAGAAAGTCAAAAGTGATGGAAGTTGAACGAGATGTCATCGATTCAAGCAGAAAACCAAACATGGAGGGCGTTTGAAAAGACTCTTACTAGATGTTAGTGGTTTCTTCTGTCCAGTTGATGACTGACTGCGTTTCCTCACGAACCCTAATTGTCTGTTGTTTTATGGAAGACATCATCCTATCAGTTTTGTCATCCCCCGCTACTGTGAATATTACTCGTTGTACATTTATGTTCATGGGAGCGCTAAAAACTATTTATGAGAATCAAGGCAAATCGGCATTTGAATTACATTGTTTCTCGGCTAGTATGGCTGTCTATATATAGTTTAGCTAGAAAGCTAGCCAACTTTACTTACTTCGCCAGTTTCTTTGTAGACATCGTCGTTTTCTTCAGGCCACGGACTCAACTTCGTTACGAATAGTGTACATTAAAATATAAACAACGTGACAACCGAAGTACGACTTCAAAAAATAAAAGTACCAGGTTAAAAAATATCGCATACAACTTCATTAATAACAAAGCAGTGTTGGATTCGCGGTGATCTTTTAAAAAAATTCTCGTCTCATCGGTGAATGCTGTGCTGCGCTCGACTGGTTTGGGCTGAAAGGGAAAACAAATCGAGCAGGAAGCGATGATCGATCAGCAGCATGGAAACCTTGAAACGTGTGAGGCGAAGCAGGAAATCTTCACAAAACAGATTGACCCACTACGAGGTATTGATCTTTATTTGCACTTAGTCTCACTGTAACTTGTTAGTAGATTTCGGACATGCTATACTGTATTTACTTATTGTTTGCGTATGTATATGATTGTTGTGGTTTTGTAAATAAAACAAGTCACGATCACTTCTCGTCGACCGAGTCGAGATGCAGTAGTGTAGATTTTGATCCCCAGTAAAAAACTGACAAGTCAACGACATAAGGAAGACTTATTAAATAAATTATGAAAGCAAATGTCATGGTATTTTGTCACGGTTGGGACTGTTGCTAGGATATGATCGCTAGATGTATCTTCTGAAAACTCCATTGGCTGATACAGGGTTTAATCCATAAGAGCAGGATTAATAAAGTAGCCAGCTAAACTATCCTGTCCTATTCTGAAATAACTTGGTATTTTCCAAAAGTAGACAAAGCTAGCATGATATAATTGACTCAACAATAATTTACTTTCTTCACTCGGATCCATGTCCAGTTTGAGTCACAACAACGAGCCAACCAACACAGCTGCTGACGTTCATGAGAACTTGTTCTCAGAGCTACAACCTTCCTTCATCCAACCTGAGTCTCCCCGTAACCACATGGAGCCACAAGTCTGTCTCAAGAGAAAGAGGGAATCTTCCCCAACACCAGAGAGCAGTAAAAGAGTGAAAGAGACAGATGGTAACAAAGTTCCAGAGTCTGAGCACCGTTCCGGTTCCCGACCCCCGCGGCTCTCTCTGCCGTTTGACCGTCTCCAGGAACCGGTCACGTTGAAAGATCTGACGGAACTGCTTCAGTTTGCTGCTCTGGGGAACACCGGTGGGCTGAAACAACCCAGGTATGTTAGCTAGCTAGCTACAACAACAACAATAACAACAAACACCTCAAAACCTATTTTTAGATCAGAGTCTAGACTCTCGAGGCAATAACACTACACCAGGACAGGAACTGAAGCAAACATTGTGCCACAACAACAACATGATAGATATGTATGTGGATCGATAAGTGACAACATCAGTGTTATTGTCTTGTACCTGTTTCAGTTGGTGTCGCCTCCACCACCAGAAGAATGTGTCAGGGGTGAGCGTGATCCTTCTAGAAGGACTGAGCCAGGCCCACTTCTACAGACACTACCAGTACTTTAAACACCTCCGCACCAAGTACACCTCTGTAAGTCAAGGACCAAATGGCACCCTATTCCCTACATAGTGCACTACTTTTGACCTGACCCTATGGCACCCTATTCCCTACATAGTGCACTACTTTTGACCTGACACTATGGCATCCTATTCCCTACATAGTGCACTACATTTGACCTGACCCTATGGCACCCTATTCCCTACATAGTGCACTACTTTTGACCTGACCCTATGGCACCCTATTCCCTACATAGTGCACTACATTTGACCTGACCCTATGGCACCCTATTCCCTACATAGTGCACTACCTTTGACCACAACCGTATGGATCAGAAAGTAGTGCACTCTATAGCGAACAGGGTGACGTCTGGGACACAGACTATGTCAGTCATATTGCATAAGATTCCACCGTGACATTCCCCCCCCCCCCCCTCCCCTCTGACCTCAGAGACACAGTTATACTCCATCGCCTGGCAACATGATTTCTGAGATATTTAGCAGTGAAGTTGTCAACAACAGTCCTGCCGATGCGCTAGGAGACCAGAAGAGCGCTCAGCCAGAGGGAGGTATGTATGGGTAGCCCTGCCTGAGACTTAAAAATCTGCCACTCTCGGCACAAGGAGGAATGTCCTCTACTGTTAATAAAATCTATGAATGAATTATATGAATATGGGATGTCACAAATGGCACCCTATTCCCTATATAGTGCACTACTTTAGACCAGGGCCCTATGGCACCCTATTCCCTATATAGTGCACTACTTTAGACCAGGGCCCTAATTGTTAGGATTTTGATTTCTGGAGTGTGTTTTGTACCTCTGTGTGTGTGTGTGTGTGTGTAGGTCTGCAGTGGCACCCAGTGATCAGGAAGTTTGGTCTGGAGACCAGAGGGCTGACTGGATACCTCCTCACCCAGGAGGAGATGATCAAGAAACACTTCCCTGTCCGCGGTGAGACACACACTGGACACTCACACACACACTGGACACTCACACTGGACACTCACACACACACACTGGACACTCACACACACACACTGGACACACACACACACACACACACACTGGACACACACACACACACTGGACACTCACACACACACACTGGACACTCACACACACACACTGGACACTCACACACACACACACTGGACACTCACACACACACTGGACACACACACACACACACACTGGACACTCACACAGGTCTCTCTCTCTCTCTCATGTCTCTCTCATGTCTCTGTGGTGTGTTTTCCAGGTATGCCTGGCAGTGAGGGCTTTGTGTGTACAGACAGTGACGACCGTGTGACTGACAGTAGTCCTCTCTATGGTCTGGACTGTGAGATGGTGAGGACACGACTGTGTGACTGACAGTAGTCAGTCATAGGGCTATGGTTCAAAGTAGTGCACTATATAGGGTGCCATAGGGCTCTGGTTCAAAGTAGTGCACTATATTGGGTGCCATAGGGCCCTGGTCTAAAGTAGTGCACTATATAGGGAATAGGGTGCCATAGGGCCCTGGTCTAAAGTAGTGCACTATATAGGGAATAGGGTGCCATTTGTGACATCCCATATTCATATAATTCATTCATAGATTTTATTAACAGTAGATGAAACCTCAATTTTGTTCTCTAGTTATTGCTCGGTGTCTAATATGTGTGTGTGTGTGTGTGTGTGTGTGTGTAGTGTCTGACAGAATGGGGCAACGAGCTGACACGCATCTCTCTAGTAGACAGCAGAGGGAGCTGTGTTCTGGACGAGCTGGTCAAACCTCCCAACCGCATCCTACACTACCTTACACAGTAAGCGGAGTGTGTGTGTGTTTGTGTGTGTATGTGTGCTTCTCAATATCTGTACATAACCTCTCCTCTCCCCTGATAGGTTCTCTGGTATCACCCGTGCAATGCTGCAGCCAATCACCACCACCCTGAGAGAAGTCCAATCAAAGCTCAAGAAAGTGTTGCCCCGGGACGCGGTCCTGGTTGGCCACTCCCTTGAGAACGACCTCAGGGCCCTGAACGTGAGTCGCCGTGGTTTACCAATGTAGCCATGACGATAGTGGTTGCAATGGCAGCTAGCAGCAATGCCGAGGCCTGTTCAGGAGAATATAACATTACAGAACGTTCAGATAGAAATGTATGTTGTAGAACAGATATGACTGTCAGGTAGAATAGGAATCATGTCAAATCTATTCATTTCTATCTAGAATATATAGGTCATATTTACTAGGAACTAAACGGGCCAATACGAGGAGGGACCGACCTGAATTTGTCATAAGAAACCCTTGTTTTTTGTATTTCATTGAAAAGCGTTTTGCTACTGTGAGCGCTAATGAATTCGATCCGGTCTCGTCTCAGCTGACCCCTGACCTCAAAACCCCTGATCTGTGACCTGTTGTCTCGTCTCAGCTGACCCCTGACCTCAAAACCCCTGATCTGTGACCTGTTGTCTCGTCTCAGCTGACCCCTGACCTCAAAACCCCTGATCTGTGACCTGTTGTCTCGTCTCAGCTGACCCCTGACCTCAAAACCCCTGATCTGTGACCTGTTGTCTCGTCTCAGCTGACCCCTGACCTCAAAACCCCTGATCTGTGACCTGTTGTCTCGTCTCAGCTGACCCCTGACCTGTTGTGTTGTCTCCTCCCAGCTGATCCACCCCCATGTGATTGACACCTCCCTGCTGTACAGGAGAGAGTTTGGACGGAGGTTTAAACTCAAGGTGCTGGCTGAGACCGTGCTCAAGTGAGTTCACAACACACACACACTGACGACACACACACACACACACTGACGACACACACACTGACGACACACACTGACAGCACACACACACACTGACGACACACACTGACAGCACACACACACTGACGACACACACTGACAGCACACACACACACTGACGACACACACTGACAGCACACACACACACTGACAACACATACACACACATCTAGGATCAGCTTCCCCCTCCCCTAATCCTAACCTTAACTATTAGTGGGGGGGGGGTTCCCCTATAGGTACAGATCTAGGATCAGCTTCCCCCTCCCCTAATCCTAACCTTAACTATTAGTGGGGGGGGTTCCCCCTATAGGTACAGATCTAGGATCAGCTTCCCCCTCCCCTAATCCTAACCTTAACTATTAGTGGGGGGGGTTCCCCCTATAGGTACAGATCTAGGATCAGCTTCCCCCTCCCCTAATCCTAACCTTAACTATTAGTGGGGGGGGGGGGGGGGGGGGGGTTCCCCCTATAGGTACAGATCTAGGATCAGCTTCCCCCTCCCCTAATCCTAACCTTTCCCATTAGTTGGGGGAAATGCTAAACTGACCCAAGATCAGTGTCTAGGGGCAACTTCACCCAACTCTTATGTTTGTGACCCACAGGAAGCAGATCCAGACGGAGGAGAGGAAGGGTCATGACCCCACAGAGGACGCCCAGGCTGCCCTGGAACTGGCCCAGTACTTCATACACACTGGACCACGACAGGTACGACACACACACTGGACCACGACAGGTACGACACACACACTGGACCACGACAGGTACGACACACACACTGGACCACGACAGGTACGACACACACACTGGACCACGACAGGTACGACACACACACTGGACCACGACAGGTACGACACACACACTGGACCACGACAGGTACGACACACACACTGGACCACGACAGGTACGACACACACACTGGACCACGACAGGTACGACACACACACTGGACCACGACAGGTACGACACACACACTGGACCACGACAGGTACGACACACACACTGGACCACGACAGGTACGACACACACACTGGACCACGACAGGTACGACACACACACTGGACCACGACAGGTACGACACACACACTGGACCACGACAGGTACGACACACACACTGGACCACGACAGGTACGACACACACACTGGACCACGACAGGTACGACACACACACTGGACCACGACAGGTACGACACACACACTGGACCACGACAGGTACGACACACACACTGGACCACGACAGGTACGACACACACACTGGACCACGACAGGTACGACACACACACTGGACCACGACAGGTACGACACACACACTGGACCACGACAGGTACGACACACACACTGGACCACGACAGGTACGACACACACACTGGACCACGACAGGTACGACACACACACTGGACCACGACAGGTACGACACACACACTGGACCACGACAGGTACGACACACACACTGGACCACGACAGGTACGACACACACACTGGACCACGACAGGTACGACACACACACTGGACCACGACAGGTACACACACTGGACCACGACAGGTACACACACTAGACCACGACAGGTACACACACTAGACCACGACAGGTACACACACTAGACCACGACAGGTACACACACTAGACCACGACAGGTACACACACTAGACCACGACACACACACACTGAACCACGACAGGTACACACACTGGACCCGACAGGTACACACACTGGACCACGACAGGTACACACACTGAACCACGACAGGTACACACACTGGACCACGACAGGTACACACACTGGACCACGACAGGTACACACACTGGACCACGACAGGTACACACACTGGACCACGACAGGTACACACACTGGACCACGACAGGTACACACACTGGACCACGACAGGTACACACACTGGACCACGACAGGTACACACACTGGACCACGACACACACACACTGGACCACGACAGGTACACACACAGACTCAGAAACCAGTCTGTGTTCTGTATCAGGTAGTGGAGCTGTATTGTGAAGAGCTGTGGGGTGTGAGTCCTACCATGTACCAGCCTCCTGTCAACAGAGCAACATCTACACACAACAACAACAGGTATGACCAACAAACCCTTCCCCTCTTTTCCATATGTGGTTCCTCTTGTATTAGCCTGGAGGTGAAATAAACACACCTGTTTAGGAGAGGTGCTGGCTAGGGGAGTAGAACACCTGTTTAGGAGAGGTGCTGGCTAGGGGAGTAGAACACCTGTTTAGGAGAGGTGCTGGCTAGCAGAGTAGAACACCTGTTTAGGAGAGGTGTTTAGGAGAGGTGCTGGCTAGGGGAGGTGCTGGCTAGGGGAGGAGAACACCTGGAAAAGGGTGATGAAGACAGCTCCTCTGTGGAAATGGTTATTAAATGATCTGAGCATCGGAGCTCCTAGAGTCGTAGTAACAACATTGCTGTAGCTCTCTCAGGTTTGAGAGTCTCTCATTTCTCTCTTGTCATAACAACATTGCTGTACCTCTCTCAGGTTTGAGTGTCTCTCATTTCTCTAACAACACTGCTGTAGCTCTCTCAGGTTTGAGTGTCTCTCATTTCTCTCTCTTGTAACAACACTGCTGTAGCTCTCTCAGGTTTGCAGAGGCCCTGAAGAGTTCTGGCCAATCAGCCGTGTTTATAGGGAAGCGTGCTGACAACACCCTGGATCTGTCCAATCAGCAGTGGCACAGCTCCGACAGAGAGGTGAGACGCGTGATGGGTCAGGGGGTCCCATGGGGCTCAGTTGGTAGAGGTTGGCACTTGCAATGCCAGGGTTGTGGGTTCAATTCCCACTGGGGTATGAAAAAGTACCCTCAACCCTACCTCCTAACCCTCCTACCTCCTAACCCTCCAACCCCTCCTATCCAACCCCTCCTATCCAACCCCTCCTACCTCCAACCCCTCCTACCTCCAACCCCTCCTAACCTCCAACCCCTCCTAACCTCCAACCCCTCCTAACCTCCTAACCCTCCTACCTCCTAACCCTCCTACCTCCTAACCCTCCAACCCCTCCTACCTCCAACCCCTCCTACCTCCAACCCCTCCTACCTCCAACCCCTCCTAACCTCCAACCCCTCCTAACCTCCAACCCCTCCTAACCTCCAACCCCTGCTACCCTCAACCCCTCCTACCTCCAACCCCTCCTAACCTCCACCCTACCCTCCCTCCTAACCCTCCACCCTACCCTCCCTCCTAACCCTCCTACCTCCAACCCCTCCTACCTCCAACCCTCAACCCCTCCTACCTCCAACCCCTCCTACCTCCTACCCCTCCACCCTACCCTCCCTCCTAACCCCAACCCCTCCTACCTCCAACCCCTCCTAACCTCCAACCCCTCCTAACCTCCACCCTACCCTACCTCCAACCCCTCCTAACCTCCACCCTACCCTCCCTTCAACCCCTCCTACCTCCAACCCCTCCTAACCTCCACCCTACCCTCCCTTCAACCCCTCCTAACCTCCACCCTACCCTCCCTTCAACCCCTCCTACCTCCAACCCCTCCTAACCTCCCTCCTACCCTCCCTTCAACCCCTCCTACCTCCAACCCCTCCTAACCTCCCTCCTAACCTCCACCTTACCCTCCAACCCCTCCTACCTCAACCCCTCCTAACCCTCCTACCTCCAACCCCTCCACCCTAATTTCCCTTCAACCCCTCCTACCTCCAACCCCTCCTAACCTCCCTTCAACCCCTCCTACCTCCAACCCCGCCTAACCCTCCTACCTCCAACCCCTCCTAACCTCCACCCTACCCTCCCTTCAACCCCTCCTAACCCTCCTACTTCCAACCCCTCCTAACCTCCACCCTACCCTCCCTTCAACCCCTCCTACCTCCAACCCCTCCCTCGTAAACCCTCCTACCTCCAACCCCTCCTTACCCTCCCTCGTAAACCCTCCTAACCTCCACCCTACCCTCCCTTCAACCTTCCACCTAACCCTCCACCTACCTCCCTTCCCCTCCTAACCCTCCACCCTACCTCCTAAACCCTCCCTCATTCTCTCCTCCAGGTCTTGTCTTCCTTTAAAAGAGGACTAGACTCTCACTCGTTCAGCATTGTCCAGTTGTCTTCCTTCTCTGACCATCTGAAGGCTATGATCTCTACTGACCAGCACTACCACACGGTATGAATCTGTCTACCTCTCTGTCTACCATATCTATCACTACCACACGGTATGAATCTGTCTACCTCTCTGTCTTTCATATCTATCACTATCACACGGTATGAATCTGTCTACCTCTCTGTCTATCATATCTATCACTACCACACGGTATGAATCTGTCTACCTCTCTGTCTGTCATATCTATCACTACCACACGGTATGAATCTGTCTTCCTCTCTATCACTACCACACGGTGTGAATCTGTCTACCTCTGTCTATCATATCTATCACTACCACACGGTATGAATCTGTCTACCTCTGTCTATCATATCTATCACTACCACACGGTATGAATCTGTCTACCTCTCTATCTGTCATATCTATCACTACCACACAGTATGAATCTGTCTACCTCTCTGTCTGTCATATCTATCACACGGTATGAATCTGTCTACCTCTCTGTCTGTCATATCTATCACTACCACACGGTATGAATCTGTCTACCTCTCTGTCTGTCATATCTATCACTACCACACGGTATGAATCTGTCTACCTCTCTGTCTGTCATACTACCTCTGTCTGTCATATCTATCACTACCACACAGTATGAATCTGTCTACCTCTGTCTATCATATAATGACTTGTAATGACTTTATATTCCAATAGGGGGCGCTAACTGTATACTGAACTAGTCCTGTTGGATGTTATGACTTTATATTCCAATAGGGGGCGCTAATTGTATACTGAACTAGTCCTGTTGGATGTTATGACTTTATATTCCAGTAGGGGGTGCTAACTGTATACTGAACTAGTCCTGTTGGATGCTATGACTATATATTCCAATAGGGGGCGCTAACTGTATACATATTGATGTCATATCTGTCTAAATGAACCTTGTATGTGCGTGTCTTGTCGTGTGTTCCAGATGTCTCAGCGTCTGAGAGAGATGTGTGTGGTGTTTGCAGGGCCGTTGCCTAGCGACTACACAGAGAGGGCTGTGAGGAGGCTGTTCAGCAGCTGTGGAAACGTACGAGCTGTCAGGCTGTTGAACGCCACTCAGAGGGTACGTGACCAGAAATCAGAAGCCATAAAGCGTCTCACAGTAGAGCTGATCTAGGATCAGGTCCCCCTTGTCCATTCGTTACCACAGTAGAGCTGATCTAGGATCAGGTCCCCCTTGTCCATTCGTTACCATAGTAGAGCTGATCTAGGATCAGGTCCCCCTTGTCCATTCATTACCACAGTAGAGCTGATCTAGGATCAGGTCCCCCTTGTCCATTCGTTACCACAGTAGAGCTGATCTAGGATCAGGTCCCCCTTGTCCATTCGTTACCACAGTAGAGCTGATCTAGGATCAGGTCCCCCTTGTCCATTCATTACCACAGTAGAGCTGATCTAGGATCAGGTCCACCAGGTCCATTCGTTACCACAGTAGAGCTGATCTAGGATCAGGTCCCCCTTGTCCATTCGTTACCATAGTAGAGCTGATCTAGGATCAGGTCCTCCTTGTCCATTCGTTACCATAGTAGAGCTGATCTAGGATCAGGTCCCCCTTGTCCATTCGTTACCACAGTAGAGCTGATCTAGGATCAGGTCCCCCTTGTCCATTCGTTACCATAGTAGAGCTGATCTAGGATCAGGTCCCCCTTGTCCATTCGTTACCACAGTAGAGCTGATCTAGGATCAGGTCCACCAGGTACATTCATTACCACAGTAGAGCTGATCTAGGATCAGGTCCCCCTTGTCCATTCATTACCACAGTAGAGCTGATCTAGGATCAGGTCCCCCTTGTCCATTCGTTACCACAGTAGAGCTGATCTAGGATCAGGTCCCCCTTGTCCATTCGTTACCACAGTAGAGCTGATCTAGGATCAGGTCCCCCTTGTCCATTCGTTACCACAGTAGAGCTGATCTAGGATCAGGTCCCCCTTGTCCTTTCGTTACCACAGTAGAGCTGATCTAGGATCAGGTCCCCCTTGTCCATTCATTACCACAGTAGAGCTGATCTAGGATCAGGTCCCCCTTGTCCATTCGTTACCATAGTAGAGCTGATCTAGGATCAGGTCCCCCTTGTCCATTCGTGACCACAGTAGAGCTGATCTAGGATCAGCCTTGTCCATTCATTGCAACCTAAAAGGCAAAGATGATCCTAGATCAGCTCTCCTTCTCAGAGATGCTTTATGAGTTCTGGCCCAGGGGTCTCCAATGGGTACAGGCTTTTGTTCCATCCAAATCATGTTATTTGTCACATGCTTTGTAAACAACAGGTGTAGATTAATAGTGAAATGCTGACTTATGGGTCCTTTTCCGACAAAGCAGAGTTAAAGATAAACATGGTAAATAGATAGAAAGTGACACAATGCTGATTGGCTGAAAGCCAATATTTTTACCCTTCTAATAACCAGTTTATAATAGCAATAAGGCACCTCGGGGTTTGTGGTATATGGCCAATATACCACGGCTAAGGGCTGAATCTAAGAACAGCCCATAGCTGTGGTATATTGGCCATATACCACATCAGCATGCGTCTGGGCATATGTAGTGTGTGTCTGGGCGTGTGTACTGGGGTGTGGTGTGTGTGTCTGGGCGTATGTAGTGTGTACTGGGGTGTAGTGTGTGTGTCTGGGCGTATGTAGTGTGTACTGGGGTGTAGTGTGTGTCTGGGCGTATGTAGTGTGTACTGGGGTGTAGTGTGTGTGTCTGGGCGTATGTAGTGTGTACTGGGGTGTAGTGTGTGTGTCTGGGCGTATGTAGTGTGTACTGGGGTGTAGTGTGTGTGTCTGGGCGTATGTAGTGTGTACTGGGGTGTAGTGTGTGTCTGGGCGTATGTAGTGTGTACTGGGGTGAGATCTGATGATCTCCTCAGCCTCCTGAGGGGGAAGAGGCGCCGTCGTGCTCTCGTCACAACTGTGTGGGGTGTGTGTGGACCATGTTCATTCCTTAGTAGTGTGGATACTGAGGAACTTGGAAGTTCTCGACCTGCTCCACTACAGCCCCATTGATGTGGTTGGAGGCTCTCGACCTGCTCCACTACAGCCCCATTGATGTGGTTGGAGGCTCTCGACCTGCTCCACTACAGCCCCATTGATGTGGTTGGAGGCTCTCGACCTGCTCCACTACAGCCCCATTGATGTGGTTGGAGGCTCTCGACCTGCTCCACTACAGCCCCATTGATGTGGTTGGAGGCTCTCGACCTGCTCCACTACAGCCCCATTGATGTGGTTGGAGGCTCTCGACCTGCTCCACTACAGCCCCATTGATGTGGTTGGAGGCTCTCGACCTGCTCCACTACAGCCCCATTGATGTGGTTGGAGGCTCTCGACCTGCTCCACTACAGCCCCATTGATGTGGTTGGAGGCTCTCGACCTGCTCCACTACAGCCCCATTGATGTGGTTGGAGGCTCTCGACCTGCTCCACTACAGCCCCATTGATTTGGTTGGTGGCTCTCTACCTGCTCCACTACAGCCCCATTGATGTGGTTGGAGGCGTGGCTCACCCCTCCGTTTCCTGCTCCACTACAGCCCCATTGATGTGGTTGGTGGCTCTCGACCTGCTCCACTACAGCCCCATTGATGTGGTTGGAGGCGTGGCTCACCCCTCCGTTTCCTGCTCCACTACAGCCCCATTGATGTGGTTGGAGGCGTGGCTCACCCCTCCATTTCCTGTAGTCCACGATCAACTCCTTTGTCTTTCTGACGTTGAGGGAGAGGTTGTTGTCCTGGCACCACATGGCCAGGCCTCTGATCTCCTCCCTATAGGCTGCTTCATCGTCGTCGGTGATCAGTCCTACCACCGTCGTGTCATCAGGTAAATTTGATGATGGTGTTGGAGTCGTGCGCGGCCACACAGTCGTAGGGTGAACAATGAATACATGATGGAACTAAGCACATAGCCGAGCGGCCCGTGTTGTTGGTCAGCGTGGCGGATGTGTTGTTGCCTACCCTTAACGCCTAGAGCCGGCCCGTGTTGGTGGTCAGCGTGGCGGATGTGTTGTTGCCTACCCTTAACGCCTAGAGCCGGCCTGTGTTGTTGGTCAGCGTGGCGGATGTTGTTGTTGCCTACCCTTAACGCCTAGAGCCGGCCCGTGTCGGTGGTCAGCGTGGCGGATGTGAGGAAGTCCAGATCCAGTTGCAGAGGAAGGTGTTTAGTCCCAGGGTCCTGAGCTCAGTGATGAGCTTGGAGGTGATTGTGGTGTTGAATGCTGAGCTGTAGTCAATGGACAGCATTCTCACATACCGGTAGGTAATCCTTTTGTCCAGATGGGTGAGGGTAGTGTGGAGTACAATAGAGATTGAGTCATCTGTGTATCTGTTGGGTAATGTGAATTGGAGTGGGTCCAGGGTGTCTGGGATGATGATGACGGTGTTGATATGAGCAATGACCAGCCTTTCAAAGCATTTCATGGCTATATATGTGAGTGCTACGGGGCGATAGTCATTTAGGCAGGTTACCTGGGCGTTTTTGGGCACGGGGACAATGGTGGTCTGCTTGAAACAAGTTGGTATTACAGACCGGGTTAGGTTGAAAATGTCAGTGAAGACACCTGCCAGATACTCAGCGTATGCGTCCTGGTATTCCGTCCGGCCCTGCGGCCTTGGTCTTACTCACACCGGCTACGGAGAGCGTGATCACACAGTTGTCCGGAACAGCTGATGCTCTCATGCATGGTTCAGCATTGCTTGCCTCGAAGTGAGCATAGAAGCAATTTAGCTTGTCTGGTAAACTTGCGTTGCTGGGCAGCTCGTGGCTGGGTTTGGCTTTGTATACTGTGATAGTTTACAAGCCCTGTCACATCCCTCAAGCATCAGAGCCGGTGTCGCAGGATTCGATCTTAGTCCTGTATTGACGCTTTGCCTGTTTGATGGCTCGTCGGATGTCGTAGCGGAATTTCTTATAAGCCTCCGGATTAATGTCCCTCTCCTTGAAAGTGGCAGCTCTAGCCTTCAGCTTAATGCGGATGCTGCCTAGAATCCATGGCTTCTGGTTGGGGTACGTACTTACAGTCACTGGAGACGACGTCGACGTTGTCGTCGATGCACTTATTGATGAAGCTAAACTCCTCAATGTTATTGGATGAATCCCAGAACATATTCCAGTCTGTGCTCGTGAAACAGTAGCTTTAGCATCCACTTCATCGGACCAGCACGAACACCTGATTCGACTAATCAAAGTCGGTGACTAGTGATCAAGATTACTTTTACTATGAGTATATGTGCTTCATAAATGTGAGTTTGACCTTTGACCCTGTGATGACTCGGCAGGTGCATGCAGAGGTAGAGTTTGAGCTGCTGGAGGGAGCTGTGCTAGCTGTCGAGATGCTCAACGGAACACTGCTACACAGCGGACACATCGTCAAGGTCTGGATCTGTCCCTCGTTTTCTGTTTATCTACGTTTCTCTCTCCTAACCCCCTCTTCGTGTACCTGTCTGGGTTTTTTCTGCCTCTTTTTTTCACTTTCTGCCTCTCTCAATCGCTTTCTGCCTCTCAATCTCTTTCTGTCTCTCTCAATCGCTTTCTGTCTCTCTCAATCGCTTTCTGTCTCTCTCAATCGCTTTCTGCCTCTCTCAATCGCTTTCTGCCTCTCTCAATCGCTTTCTGCCTCTCTCAATCGCTTTCTGCCTCTCTCAATCGCTTTCTGCCTCTCTCAATCGCTTTCTGCCTCTCTCAATCGCTTTCTGCCTCTCTCAATCGCTTTCTGCCTCTCTCAATCGCTTTCTGCCTCTCTCAATCGCTTTCTGTCTCTCTCAATCGCTTTCTGCCTCTCTCAATCGCTTTCTGCCTCTCTCAATCGCTTTCTGCCTCTCTCAATCGCTTTCTGCCTCTCTCAATCGCTTTCTGCCTCTCTCAATCTTTTTCTGTCCTGCCTGTCTCTCTTTCACACTGTCCGTCTCCCCATTCTCTTTCTCCCTCGCTCTGTCCTTTTTTCATATACTCATTCTAATTTATCCCTCTGAACTTTTTTTTCCAGTAATTCTCCCCTTCTGTCTTGTTGCTCATGCTCTTTCTGAATGTAAATCTAATATGTGTTCTCTCTTCTACCTGTCAGGTCCAGAGACCTGTAAAGAAGTCCACGTTGGATCTGGACGTCTTTCTGAGTTCCCTGCAGGATGACCCGCTAAATGCTAACGTCATCTACGCCGCAGGGCTAAAGGCTAATGCTAAAACAGCACAGTTTGCAGCCAAAGTGAACGGGACTGGGCTAAATGCTAATGCAGCAGCTGAAGTCAATGAGACTGGGCTAAATGCTAACATAGCAGCACTCCCAGCTAAGGTCAATAGAGCTAGGCTACATGCTAAAGCGAACCATTCGGGGCTCTTAGAGAAAGTCAATGGAACTTTTCTAAATGCTAAAGCTAAGCTAGCTGAAGCGAATGGACCTGGGCTACATGCTAAAGCTAAATTTGCTAAGCTAGCAGAGCTCTCAGTTGAAGTCAATGGCACTCTGCTCCAAGTGAAAACTATGCTAGCAGAGATAGCAGCCGAAGCCAATGTTGGAGCGAGGCTCCATGCTAAGACTGCCGGACTCTGTGAAGAGGACCTCCGCGAGGCCTTCGGACAGTACGGAACGGTTCAGGGTGTAATTCTACCTGCAAAGCACTCTAGGAAACAGAAACGTAGGAGGCATGCTTTCTTAAGTGAGTCAAAGCTTCACTTTATTATTATTTTAATTATTTAATTATTATTTTTAATTGTATTATTTATTATTATTGTATTATATTAATTGTAATTATTTAATAATAATTATTATTTTAAATATTATTTTATTATTTTAATTGTATTATTTAATTATTTATTATTATTATTTATTTATATTATTATTATTTATTATTTTAATTTAAATTATTTAATTATTGTATTATTATTATTTATTATTATTATTTATTTATTTACTTTTTAGTCATTTAGCAGACGCTTTTATCTGGAGCAACTTACCCTTGTTGGCTCAGGGATTCGAACCAGCAACCTTTTAAGTCACCGGCCCAATACTCTAACGGCTAGGCTACCTGCCGCCCATCATCAATGACCTGGGTCTAATTTTAGCCGTTGAATTTTAGTTGTTCGAAATATAAAAAGTATGATTTTTAAAATGCAATTTGTTTGTTAATGATCATATTATTAAAAATTTGCAAATTTTTCCAGAGTATGATAGTCCTGACACTGTGGACGCGGTCCTCAGCTCACCTGTGGAACTCTGGGACAGGAAGGTGAGCACTCGCAGAGCCCTGACTCCGCCCCACCTGTGCTCCTGGGTTACTATGACGACGACGACTGGGTCCGACAGAGAGACACTGGACGAGTCGTCGCAGGAAACCGGAAGAGAGGAACAGGAAGTGGCGTGCGCGATGAGGAAGTTGGACCGGCGCGTGGGGAAGCTGTTCAGATCTCTACCTGACAACACCCTCAGCATCGTACTGCTGCCTGGTCACAACAGGTGAGAACAGACACTGGCCCAATCCCAAACCAATCACCTTATGCACTTGTGGAGATCTGAAAGGATTTAATTGGTATGAGCAATATGTTGATATCACCTAGCCTATCAGGAGGTCAATGTGGAGCTCTATTACCAGGTTTCTTAAACCTGTCAACTCTTCTCAGATCTGTGCTTAGGGGTTGTGATTTGAGATCGGGCCCAAGTCATGTTAGGACACCAGAGGTGTATCCATTCGTGGCACCGCGTAGCAAAACATTTAGCAAAAAACAACTAGTGTCTCCTTTTGGATGATGTTTAGTTATGGTAGCCCCTCCCTGTTTTGGACGATGTTTAGTTATGGTAGCCCCTCCCTGTTTTGGACGATGTTTTATGGTAGCCCCTCCCTGTTTTGGACGATGTTTAGTTATGGTAGCCCCTCCCTGTTTTGGACGATGTTTAGTTATGGTAGCCCCTCCCTGTTTTGGACGATGTTTACTTATGGTAGCTCCTCCCTGTTTTGGACGATGTTTAGTTATGGTAGCTCCTCCCTGTTTTGGACGATGTTTAGTTATGGTAGCTCCTCCCTGTTTTGGACGATGTTTAGTTATGGTAACCCCTCCCTGTTTTGGACGATGTTTAGTTATGGTAGCCCCTCCCTGTTTTGGACGATGTTTAGTTATGGTAGCCCCTCCCTGTTTTGGACGATGTTTAGTTATGGTAGCCCCTCCCTGTTTTGGACGATGTTTAGTTATGGTAGCCCCTCCCTGTTTTGAACGATGTTTAGTTATGGTAGCTCCTCCCTGTTTTGTCACTTTGTTTCCAATGGGGGGCTGTTGTTTTCTATAGAGAGGGGGAACTCAGGGGGGCTGTTTTCTATAGAGAGAGGGAACTCAGGGGGGCTGTTTTCTATAGAGAGAGGGAACTCAGGGGGGTTGTTGTTTTCTATAGAGAGAGGGAACTCGGGGGGGCTGTTTTCTATAGAGAGAGGGAACTCAGGAGGGCTGTTTTCTATAGAGAGAGGGAACTCAGGAGGGGCTGTTGTTTTCTATAGAGAGAGGGAACTCAGGAGGGCTGTTGTTTTCTATAGAGAGAGGGAACTCAGGGGGGTTGTTGTTTTCTATAGAGAGAGGGAACTCAGGGGGGTTGTTGTTTTCTATAGAGAGAGGGAACTTAGGGGGGGCTGTTGTTTTCTATAGAGAGAGGGAACTCAGGGGGGGCTGTTTTCTATAGAGAGAGAGAACTCAGGGGGGCTGTTGTTTTCTATAGAGAGAGGGAACTCATGGGGGCTGTTTCCTATTATTTAGAGAGGGGTGGATTCTAATACGCTGTCGGTTGCTTTCTTCAGTTCCCATGGCGATGGTCTGTGTTTCCTGGAGGTCAAACAGGGGTCAGCAGCACTCAGTAACCACGCCCACGACCTGATGCTACCTGCATAGGGTACCTTCCCAAGAGTCCCAGAAATCCAGTTCCTTCCCAAGATTCCCAGAAATCCCGGTTGGAAGATTCTGGATTTCTTGCTTACTCCCTCCTGATTTCGTGAATCTTCCAAACGGGACATTTTGGGAAAGTTAACAGATGTTGGCAACACTTCGCCTGCGATACCGTGTTTTACCATCTTGGTGTGCTGTAGCCCAGCAGTGCTGCAACTTGACTAACAAAGACAGCTATAGGCTACGAGAGTATTAAGTTATGTTTTAAATAAAGAGGTGAGTCTACTTACGAGTGCTTGATATGTTTCGTTCAGTACAGGCTGGACAGGGTTTTGGACACAGGCAATGAATTGAAGGTAAAACACAGGATGTGTCTGATATGAGCACCCTATTCCCTATGTAGTGTGCACCCTATTCCCTATGACACCCTATTCCCTATGTAGTGTGCACCCTATTCCCTATGAGCACCCTATTCCCTATGTAGTGTGCACCCTATTCCCTATGTAGTGTGCACCCTATTCCCTATGTAGTGTGCACCCTATTCCCTATGTAGTGTGCACCCTATTCCCTATGAGCAGCCTATTCCCTATGTAGTGTGCACTATGGGCAGCCTATTCCCTATGTAGTGTGCACTATGAGTACCCTATTCCCTATGTAGTGTGCACTATGGGCAGCCTATTCCCTATGTAGTGTGCACTATGAGCACCCTATTCCCTATGTAGTGTGCAGCCTATTCCCTATGTAGTGTCATGGGTCCTGGCAAAACCCTCTACAGGGCTTATTAGGGTGCCATTTTGGACGTAAACTCACTGTGTTTGACCTGTATTGCTGCTTCTGATCTGAATCACATGACGCCTTGTGTCGTCTTTATCATGTCCACCTAATCAACAGGTGATTGTTGTTAACATGGTTCTGTCATTCAATAGAGAGCAGGCTTCTACTGTCTGGTAGTACATTCATAACTCGCTCCGTCACAGAGTAGAATGCATAACTCTCTCTGTCACAGAGTAGAATGCATAACTCTCTCTGTCACAGAGTAGAATGCATAACTCTCTCTGTCACAGAGTAGAATGCATAACTCGCTCTGTCACAGAGTAGCATGCATAACTCGCTCTGTCACAGAGTAGCATGCATAACTCGCTCTGTCACAGAGTAGAATGCATAACTCGCTCTGTCACAGAGTAGAATGCATAACTCGCTCTGTCACAGAGTAGCATGCATAACTCGCTCTGTCACAGAGTAGCATGCATAACTCGCTCTGTCACAGAGTAGCATGCATAACTCGCTCTGTCACAGAGTAGCATGCATAACTCGCTCTGTCACAGAGTAGCATGCATAACTCGCTCTGTCACAGAGTAGCATGCATAACTCGCTCTGTCACAGAGTAGCATGCATAACTCGCTCTGTCACAGAGTAGCATGCATAACTCGCTCTGTCACAGAGTGGAATGCATAACTCGCTGTCACAGAGTGGAATGCATAACTCGCTCTGTCACAGAGTGGAAAGCATAACTCGCTCTGTCACAGAGTGGAAAGCATAACTCGCTCTGTCACAGAGTGGAATGCATAACTCGCTCTGTCACAGAGTGGAATGCATAACTCGCTCTGTCACAGAGTGGAATGCATAACTCGCTCTGTCACAGAGTAGAATGCATAACTCGCTCTGTCACAGAGTAGAATGCATAACTCGCTCTGTCACAGAGTAGAATGCATAACTCGCTCTGTCACAGAGTAGAATGCATAACTCGCTCTGTCACAGAGTAGAATGCATAACTCGCTCTGTCACAGAGTAGAATGCATAACTCGCTCTGTCACAGAGTAGAATGCATAACTCGCTCTGTCACAGAGTAGAATGCATAACTCGCTCTGTCACAGAGTAGAATGCATAACTCGCTCTGTCACAGAGTAGAATGCATAACTCGCTCTGTCACAGAGTAGAATGCATAACTCGCTCTGTCACAGAGTAGAATGCATAACTCGCTCTGTCACAGAGTAGAATGCATAACTCGCTCTGTCACAGAGTAGAATGCATAACTCGCTCTGTCACAGAGTAGAATGCATAACTCGCTCTGTCACAGAGTAGAATGCATAACTCGCTCTGTCACAGAGTAGAATGCATAACTCGCTCCGTCACAGAGTAGAATGCATAACTCGCTCCGTCACAGAGTAGAATGCATAACTCGCTCCGTCACAGAGTAGAATGCATAACTCGCTCCGTCACAGAGTAGAATGCATAACTCGCTCCGTCACAGAGTAGAATGCATAACTCGCTCCGTCACAGAGTAGAATGCATAACTCGCTCCGTCACAGAGTAGAATGCATAACTCGCTCCGTCACAGAGTAGAATGCATAACTCGCTCCGTCACAGAGTAGAATGCATAACTCGCTCCGTCACAGAGTAGAATGCATAACTCGCTCCGTCACAGAGTAGAATGCATAACTCGCTCCGTCACAGAGTAGAATGCATAACTCGCTCCGTCACAGAGTAGAATGCATAACTCATTCTAGTCTTATTTTGAAGGCTTCCTCTGAAGGAAGACGGGTGGAAACCGATGTTCAGTTTGAAACTAATGGTGGGTCGGGTGAAGATGAGAACACAGAGAGTGAGAACGAGTGTGTTACCGTGGGTTACCGTGGGGAATAAGGAAAGGATGGAGTGGCGTTGAAGACGCGATGGTAGTAGAGCCTCTACACCAGTGAATGTTTCTCTGCACCAAGGGACCCTGATATATTTCATGTTAAAAAGGTGGACTGGGCCTCCCGGGTGGCGCAGTGGTTAAGGGCGCTGTACTGCAGCGCCAGCTGTGCCACCAGAGACCCTGGGTTCGCGCCCAGGCTCTGTCGTAACCGGGAGGTCCGCGCAACTGGCCTAGCGTCGTCCGGGTTACGGAGGGCTTGGCCGGTAGGGATATCCTTGTCTCATCCGCACACCAGCGGGCCGGGCGCAGTGCGCGTTCGTCTCTCCCGAGCCCGTACGGGAGTTGTAGCGATGAGACAAGATAGTAGCTACTAAAAACAATTGGACACCACGAAATTGGGGAGAAAAAGGGGGTAAAATAAAAAATAAAAAAGGTGGACTGTATAATTTATTGCAACGGTCATAAACTACATAAACTAATCAGAGACAATTGGCATCATTGTAAGTAAGTGCAACTGAATGCTCTTTGGGACTTAAGAGTCCTGTCGAAGAATGTTCCGCCCTAATACTGGATGTGTTTTTTTAATGGGTCTATTTTTGTATAGTTTTTGTTTCATTGTGCCCCTCTAATGAGGGACTGATTTAGACCTGGGACACTTGGTGTGTGCAATTAATTATCAGGTAGAACAGCAAACCAACAGGCCCCAGACCTCGTAGGCTTAGAGTTGAGTACCCCTGCTATTGCGTATGATGTCGTTTCCTCCACCCTCCCCAAAATTATTTTTATTTCTATTTCGTTCACTACCCTGTACAGTAGGTGGCGGCAATAGACATTCAAGTCTATTGGGTAGCCTAGTCGTTAGAGCGTTGGACTAGTAACCGGAAGGTTGCAAGTTCAAATCGCCGAGCTGACAAGGTACAAATCTGTCGTTCTGCCCCTGAACAAGGCAGTTAACCCACTGTTTAAAAAACTCAGAACAAGGCTTCCTTCCCATACCGGAAATGACGGCATCAAACTGCTGCCATCAAAACAGACTGGGTTGAAAGCGAGACTTATCTAAACCCTCTTGGGTCAAAAGGTAAACAAGAGAACACGTCGGAGGGAAACGTCACACAGACGATATGATTAAAAGCATCCAGGTAGATCATAAATGCACATCTAGCCAAATTACAACCGCTTTGTAGCTAGGTCCACATGGATCGCTAGCTTATCTAGCTAGTTAACAGTTGTAACGCATTTGTTCAAACGTTAGCTATATCAGAACGTTTTATATAGACCTGTAAAGGACAAAATCATACGATAAGTGTTTTAAGCACGAATATAATGCAGAATGAGAAAAGACGGGCTGCGAGCGTCTCTTTTTCCCCTCGCGTCTACACGGATCAATGCTGGTAAAATGAATGGTTAAATTGCCAGAAAATACTTGTTTGTGTATATAGTGGTTCCATCGAAATGCATGGTACAGTGTAGCTTTGGGACACAACATCGGGGGTCTGTATTGGTTGGACTCCCTGAGTTGTGCATATAGTAGTTCTGGTGGCTGGCCACAATATAGCCGGCTACACAAAAGCATATGTGTAATCTCTAGGAACTCTTATTTACCAGACGTAAATTGAAATGTGACCCTCACTATCAAATAAACGTCTGAATCCAAACTTTGTCCGAACCGCACCGTATCTCTGCTCTGTAGACAGTGGTAGGACGTGCGTGGTCTAATGACAACCCGCTGTCTAACTCAACATGGTGCTGTTCTGACAAAAGTTGGATACAGACGTTAATTCGATAGAGAGGGTCACATTTAACTTTACATTCGGTAAATAGTTCCTAGAGATTATACATGCATATGCCTTTGTTGACATAAAACGTTTTTTGTTGTTGTTGCTGAAGCCGGCTATATTGTGGTACCTTATGTTCTGTTGCCAACCACCAGAATGATGCAGCCAATGAGTCCAACCAATACAGAAAGCTAGGTAAAGTGATATTTAATGGAATCAAAACGGGTTATCCTCATTAGCTGTGATAACCGTTGATCTCAGGCAGCTGCATAGCAAGATATTTATCCACCAAACCTTTTTTTCTGGTCGATACTTTCTTCGTTCTTGATTAGGAGAGACATTTAAGAGAATGGTGCATGTGTCCAGTTGCAGCGAGAACGATTGAATTCACAAGATGCTCCCGTTATTAAATACACGTCGTGCTCCATGACGTATTCGCCGCCATCTTTTCTGTCTCTGATCTGCTCTCATTGGTCGAGCCAGGTGGGTGTCATTCAAAGTGACGCTTAATTGGTGGATTAGTTAACGAGCCAGGTGGGTGTTCACCAATCAAGCGTACACTGACCTGACTCCGATAAATGAGGGATGAGGAATAGACAAGATGGCTGCGTTTACATTGTTGGATTACTTCTTGGAACAAAATATTAAATTTAATATCTAAGTGTTTTCTAAATTCAAACGTTACCCCAGCAACTGGACACATACGCTTATAAGACAACGGTGCCGCTCCTATGCTGACCAAACAGGACGCGCGCATGTTGATTTTGGTACCCCTACACCAGACACGATCAGGACACGCAGATTGAAATATGAAAACAAACTCTGAACCAATTATATTAATTTGGGGACAGGTCGAAAAGCATTTAAATCATTTATGGCATTTTAGCTAGCTAGCTTGCAGTTGCTAGCTAATTTGTCATATTTAGTTAGCTTGCTGTTTCTAGCTAATTTGGCCTGGGATATAAACATTGGGTTGTTTATTTTACCTGAAATGCACAAGGTCCTCAACTCTGACAATTAATCCACAGACAAAACGGTCAACGGAATTCCTTTCTCCTCCTTCCCTTCCTAAAGGCTCCTCCTTCCTAAAGGCTTCTTCTTCTTTGGACTTTATATGGCGGTTGGCAACCAACTTTACAGCCTAACTACAACCTCCCGGAGTGTGGACCTCAGTTCATCAACCAACTTTACAGCATTACTACAACCAACTTTACAGAATTACTACAACCTCACAGAGTGTGGACCTCAGTTCATCAACCAACTTTACAGCATTACTACAACCAACTTTACAGCATTACTACAACCTCCCGGAGTGTGGACCTCAGTTCATCTTTCAATCAACCACGTGTGTATATGCTCCTAAAAACCAATGAGGACGGGGAGGCAGGTGGTTAGAGCGTTGAGCCAGTAACCTGAAAGGTTGCCGGATCGAATCCCTGAGCTGACAAGGTCAAAAACTGTCCTTCTGCCCCTGAACAAGTCAGTTAACCCACTGTTCCTAGGCCGTCGTTGTAAATAAGAATTTGTTCTTAACTGACTTGCCTATGTAAAATAAAGGTGAAATAGGATTCTCGCGTCTGGTTTGGTCAGCATGTCGTCGAGCAGGAAGAAAGTATCGCCAAGGAAAGGATGATGGAAGAATCTCCTGCTATGAAGCTGCCTGTTGTCAACGGTTATCGCAGCGAATGAGGATAAACCGGTTGATGGAAGAATCATCTGCTGTGAAGCTGCCTGTTGTCAACGGTTATCACAGCTAATGAGGATAAACCGGTTGATGGAAGAATCTCCTGCTGTGAAGCTGCCTGTTGTCAACGGTTATCACAGCTAATGAGGATAAACCGGTTGATGGAAGAATCATCTGCTGTGAAGCTGCCTCTTGTCAACGGTTATCACAGCTAATGAGGATAAACCGGTTGATTCAACTGTTCCTAGGCCCTCATTGTACATAAGAATTTGTTCTTAACTGACTTGCCTAGTTAAATAAAGGTTAAATAAGCTAAGGTTTGTCAGTCAAATAGGCTACATATTTGAAAACAATGAAAGCCTGTGTTGATTTGGATCATAAGAATGACTGGAAGTCTAAGGAAACTGTTAGCGCAATGACGAAGTCTACAGCCTGCCTGTGTTGATATGGATCATAAGAATGACTGGAAGTCTAAGGAAACTGTTAGCGCAATGACGAAGTCTACAGCCTGCCTGTGTTGATATGGATCATAAGAATGACTGGAAGTCTAAGGAAACTGTTGGCGCAATGACGAAGTCTACAGAAACAGCTAACGCTAGTTAGCATTGGCTCGCGAAACTATGTCTCTAACTGATTTCATACTGGACGGCGGAGACTTAAACATGGCCATTTACCTCTGGGGAAGTAAAGAAACTCATTGCCATAATCCTGAACTGTTCCTTTAAATATCAGCTAATAATAACATGAAATTACAGATGAGTGTTTTGATGTGTACATCTTTTTTTTACAGGTTCTCTAAAGTCCTGCCATTGACTGCATTGTCATTGTTGTCACACGAGCAGAACAATATGAATCCACTCAGTTCAGAGAAGGAAACGTTGATTGATGAAATTGAACAGAGTTTATTCACGTTAACTGTGGACAATTTACGCTACCTGTGTGAACGTCATGGCAAAGATGGATCTGAAATTAAAGGGATGAATCATCGCTTATTAAGGCGTAAAGTCATGGAGGAAATGTGGGACAATACGGAGTCAATGAAATCAGAGGAGCAGGGAATGTCTTGGTTAGTCCAACTGAAAGAGGACATCAGGAGGATGCTGGAGGATGCTAGTGGGGCACCAATTAGTCCCAGCCAGTCTGATGATGATGATGCTGTAGACTATGACGAAGAATGCGACAAGGAGGACAGCGATTGGTTGCCTAGCAATGGACTGAAGGCGGAACACTTGAGTTCCAGCCGATCCGATGATGACGCTGCAGACTGCGACAAAGACTGGGACGTGGAGGACAAGGTTTGGTTGGCTAGCGATGGGCTGGAGGCAGAGTCAGATCCAGAGAGGCACACTCCAGAGCAGAGAGTAAGAGACACAAGTATTTATTTTTCCAGTCATAAAATGTGTGTTTCAGTCTTTCCTTGATAAATGTCATCCTTGATTCCTTGTCCTCAAATCGGTTTGTTGGTCGCGAAACACACATTCAGATATCCCAGGTGGAGCGAAATACTTGTGTTCCCTAGCTCCAACAGTAATAATATATGAAAAATAATTAAGAAATTAAGAAATATCAGAACGTGCAATGTCAGAGGCAGTCTTTTCCCTTCATCACCCCCAATATGTCAGAAACAACACCCCCAATATGTCAGAAATAACACCTCCAATATGTCAGAAATAACACCCCCAATATGTCAGAAATAACACCCCCCAGTATGTCAGAAACAACACCCCCTGTATGTCAGAAACAACACCCCCAATATGTCAGAAACAACACCCCCAGTATGTCAGAAACAACACCCCCAATATGTCAGAAATAACACCTCCAATATGTCAGAAATAACACCCCCAATATGTCAGAAATAACACCCCCCAGTATGTCAGAAACAACACCCCCTGTATGTCAGAAACAACACCCCCAATATGTCAGAAACAACACCCCCAGTATGTCAGAAACAACACCCCCAGTATGTCAGAAATAACACCCCCAGTATGTCAGAAACAACACCCCCAATATGTCAGAAATAACACCCCCAATATGTCAGAAATAACACCCCCAATATGTCAGAAACAACACCCCCAGTATGTCAGAAATAACACCCCCAATATGTCAGAAACAACACCCCCAGTATGTCAGAAATAACACCCCCAATATGTCAGAAACAACACCCCCAGTATGTCAGAAACAACACCCCCAATATGTCAGAAACAACACCCCCAATATGTGAGAAATAACACCCCCAATATGTCAGAAATAACACCCCCCAAAAATACTGCAAAGTTGGCTAGTAGCTAGAAACGAGGCAACTGTGTCTGTCGGCGCCATCTTGTCCTCCTCCTCCTATAAATGTATTGGAGGAAAAGATTCCAGGTTTCTCCTCTTGGACTTTATCCTCCAATGTTTTTTTAATCAAGGATGAGCAGAGTCAAGGGAAAGACACGTAGGAGAATGTTTCCCACCCTGATTTGTTCTCTCTCTATTTTTATGATTTCCAGAACAAGCTTCCTACGTCACCCTCCGCCCTCCTGAAGCCCCCAGGTCGTGCCTCTCCCAGTAGCGTATTACTGCTGGGTCTGAAAAGAGTGTCCGTGCGGCTGGTCGACTGCAGGAAGACACCGGGGCAGAGTAGCCATATAATACACAAGACAACACAGACGGGAGAGAAACCCCACAGCTGGACTAATGCTGAACAACACAAAACCCTCTCAGGAGACAGGCCTGGCTCCCATATCTGTGATCACTGTGGGAAGACTTTTACCACAGCAAGAAGTCTACAACTACACCTACAGAACCTGAAGAGATACAGAGATAACTTGACTGGAGAGAAACCACACGTGTGCTCTACATGCGGAAAGGGATTCAGTGAGGCTGGCAGTCTTAAGAGACACCTGAGAACTCACACTGGCGAGAAACCGTACGTCTGCCATCATTGTGGGAAGGCTTGGAGTGATTCTGGAAACTTAAGGAGACACACGAGAAAAACTCACCCAGGAGAGAAGGTCGTTGTGAAGAGCGTCCTTACGGGAGAGAAACCTTACCATTGCTCCTCTGACGACTGTGGGATGAGCTTCGTTACCTCACGCAAACGCAGAGTACACCAGAGAATACACACAAGAGAGAAGCTTTGCAGCACGCCTAATGCTAAGCAACGTAAGGAACCCCTCTCAGGAGATGGCTCCCATATCTGTGATCATTGTGGGAAGAGTTTTATCACAGCACGCAGTCTAAAACGACACTTACAGTACCTGAAGAGATACAGAGATAACTTGACTGGAGAGAAACCACACGTGTGCTCTACATGCAGAAAGGGATTCAGTGAGGCTAGCAGTCTTAAGAGACACCTGAGAACTCACACTGGGGAGAAACCGTACGTCTGCCATCATTGTGGAAAGAACTACAATGATTCTGGAAACTTGCAGAGACACATCAGGACTCACACAGGTGAGAAACCTTACCACTGCTCGGAATGCGGTAGGAATTTTCGTGAAAAAATAAGCCTTGTACATCACCGGGAAGTTGTTCACACAGACCACCCTCACCGCTGTGGTCACTGTATGAAGAGCTTCGTAAGTGAATCTAAACTGGAATCACACATGCAAACCCGGCATCCGCCAAATGATCCTCTGAAAAAGCCACACGTGTGCTCTGAATGTGGAAGGGGTTTCGGTGAGGCCGGTAGTCTTAAAAGACACGTGAGAATCCATACCGGGGAGAAACCGTACGTCTGCCCTCGTTGCGGTAAGGATTTTACTCAATCTGGACTCTTACAGAGACACATGAGAACGCACACGGGAGAGACACCTTACCACTGCTTGGTGTGCGGGATGAAGTTTCGCCATACAATCTCGCTAAAGCAGCACCACCTGAAGAACCACAAGGGGGAGACACTGGGTCCAGTCCGTATGCACCAAGGCCCTCTTCCATGCCCCCACTGTGGGGAGAAGTTCTCTACCAAGGCTCTTTTAAAGGGTCACATTCAGAAGACTCACAAAAGCAGAGTCCACTGCCCACAGTGCGACAAGACCTTCACCACTAAAGGTAGTTTACTAGTCCACCAGAGGAAGCACACTGGAGAGAGGCCTTACCTTTGCCCTCAGTGTGGGAAGAGTTTCTCCCTGACAGGGAGTTTAAAACTTCATCTCCGGATTCATGCGGGTGAGAAACCTTACTGCTGTACATACTGTGACAAGAGCTTCACAAGTAAGAGCCACTGCATTCTACACCTGCGAATCCACACTGGAGAGAAACCGTACCAATGCCCTGACTGCGGGAGGAGGTTTCGTGACGGGAATGTCTTGAAAAACCACCGGCGGACCCACACAGGAGAGAAACCGTTCCAGTGCCACGTGTGTGATAAAGCCTTCGCCCAGTGGAGCAGTCTGAAGAAACATCAGGACACACACAGGCTAACACAGCCTGTCTCTGTCCCAAGACTCCCTAATCCCTACCCACCACCCAATCAGCATGTCCCTTATCCCTACCCATCACAGACTCAATGGTAACCTGGTTTATCACCTGTCCAATCCCTTAAAGAGGGATTCCTTACGATACCCAGACAGAAAAATACCATGAGGCAAACTATGTAGCTGATAGACCACAGCATCATTGTATAGTTTTTTTGGGGGGGGGGGGTTTATAGCTTTGCTGAGGTTGGAGGCCTGTGATTTCGATTAGCTAAAGAAACACATGAAGGCCTAGAAGCTTTCCGAGTACAGGGGAAATTCACACAATATAATCCATAGAATAAAACATGAACACCTTCCTAATATTGAGTTGCACCCCATTTTGCCCTCAGAACATCCTCAGTTTGTCGGGGAATGGACTCTACAAGGTGTAGAAAGCGTTCCACAGGGATGCTGGTCCATGTTGACTCCACAAGGTGTAGAAAGCGTTCCACAGGGATGCTGGTCCATGTTGACTCTACAAGGTGTAGAAAGCGTTCCACAGGGATGCTGGTCCATGTTGACTCCACAAGGTGTAGAAAGCGTTCCACAGGGATACTGGTCCATGTTGACTCTACAAGGTGTAGAAAGCGTTCCACAGGGATGCTGGTCCATGTTGACTCCACAAGGTGTAGAAAGCGTTCCACAGGGATGCTGGTCCATGTTGACTCCACAAGGTGTAGAAAGCGTTCCACAGGGATGCTGGTCCATGTTGACTCCACAAGGTGTAGAAAGCATTCCACAGGGATGCTGGTCCATGTTGACTCTACAAGGTGTGGAAAGCGTTCCACAGGGATGCTGGTCCATGTTGACTCCACAAGGTGTAGAAAGCGTTCCACAGGGATGCTGGTCCATGTTGACTCCACAAGGTGTAGAAAGCATTCCACAGGGATGCTGGTCCATGTTGACTCCACAAGGTGTAGAAAGCATTCCACAGGGATGCTGGTCCATGTTGACTCTACAAGGTGTGGAAAGCGTTCCACAGGGATGTTGGTCCATGTTGACTCCAATGCTTCCCACTGTTGTGTCCAGTTGGCTGAACCCTTCCTTTGGTTGGTGGACCATTCTTGATACACACAGGAAGCTGTTGAGCATGACACACCCAGAAGCGTTGCAGGTCTTGACAATCGGTGTAGCCTGACTCCTTTTCTTCTTGCCCATTCACCAGCTGAATGGCACACATACATACATGTCTCAACGCTTTAAAAAATCCTTCTTTAACCCGTCTCCTCCCCTTCAGCTACACTGATTTAAAGTGGTTTTAACAAGTGACATCAACAATGGATCATAACTTTCACCTGGTCAGTCTGTCATGGATAGAGCAGGTGTTTAATATAACATGTTAAAGAAGCAATAAAACTGGCCTTCTTTAGACTCGTTGAGTATCTGGAGCATCAGCATTTGTGGGTTTGATTACAGGCTCAAAATGGCCAGAAACAAAGAACTTTCTTCTTAGACTCATTCTTGTCTATTCTTGTTCTGAGAAATGAAGGCTATTCCATGCGAAAAATTACCAAGAATCTGAAGATCTCGTACAACGCTGTGTACTACTCCCTTCACAGAACAGCGCAAACTGGCCCTAACCAGAATAGAAAGAGGAGTGGGAGGACCCGGTGCACAACTGAGCAAGAGGACAAGTACATTAGAGTGTCTAGTTTGAGAAACAGACGCATCACAAGTCCTCAACTGGCAGCTTCATTAAACAGTACCCGCAAAACACCAGTCTCAATGTCAACAGTGAAGAGGCGACTCCGGGATGCTGGCCTTCTAGGCAGAGTTCCTCTGTCCAGTGTCTGTTCTTTTGCCCATCTTAATCTTTTATTTGTATCGACCAGTCTGATATATGGCTTTTTCTTTGCAACTCTGCCTAGAAGGCCAGCCAAAAACAAGGACATTTCTAAGTGACCCCAAACTTTTGAACTGTGATGTGTGTATGTGATGTGTGTGTGTGTGTGTGTGTGTGTGTGTGTGTGTGTGTGTGATGTGTGTGTGTGTGTGTGTGTGTGTGTGTGTGTGTGTGATGTGTGTGTGTGATGTGTATGTGTGTGTGTGTGAGATGTGTGTGTGTGTGTGATGTGTATGTGTGTGTGTGTGTGTGTGTGTGATGTGTGTGTGTGTGTGTGTGTGATGTGTGTGTGTGATGTGTATGTGTGTGTGTGTGTGTGATGTGTGTGTGTGTGATGTGTGTGTGTGTGTGTGTGTGTGTGTGTGTGTGTGTGTGTGTGATGTGTGTATGTGATGTGTGTGTGTGTGTGTGTGTGTGTGTGTGTGTGTGTGTGTGTGTGTGTGTGTGTGTGTGTGTGTGTGTGTGTGTGTGATGTGTGTGTGTGTGTGTGTGTGTGTGTGATGTGTGTATGTGATGTGTGTGTGTGTATGTGATGTGTGTGTGTGTGTGTGTGTGTGTGTGTGTGTGTGTGTGTGTATATACATATAAAAATTGGCAAATCCCCCCCCCCCCCCCCCCCCCCCCCAAAAGGCCTGGGTAAGGCCCAAATCTAATAACTTTGTTCAGTTATTTCTCAATGATGCTTTTAGAGATGAATCTCAAACATAGGTAAACAATCCTTCCTCCAAATGACCATTCTATGGATGACATTTAGTTACAACCCCCAAAACCCCACTGGACACACACCGGTTGAATAAACGCTGTTTCTACGTCATTTCAATGACAATTACATTGAACCAACGTGGAAAAGAATTAGAATGGATGTCTGCGTCCAGTCGTTGTTGTTGTTGTTGTCTGTGTTTCATGAGGAATCACTCTATATATCTGGTTACCAACTGATGCAAATAGATTGGGAGGAAGCATTTCCTGAAGTACTGGAACACTGCCTTTGATTCTGTCCAAAATGGCACACTGTACGATAGAGGGCACTAATTATGACCAGAGCCTAATGCCCTACACTCTGTACGATAGAGGGCACTAATGTACGATAGAGGGCACTAATTATGACCAGAGCCTAATGCCCTACACTCTGTACGATAGAGGTCACTAATTATGACCAGAGCCTAATGCCCTACACTCTGTACGATAGAGGGGACTAATTATGACCAGAGCCTAATGCCCTACACTCTGTACGGTAGAGGGCACTAATTATGACCAGAGCCTAATGCCCTACACTCTGTACGATAGAGGGCACTAATTATGACCAGAGCCTAATGCCCTACACTCTGTATGATAGAGGGGACTAATTATGACCAGAGCCTAATGCCCTACACTCTGTATGATAGAGGGCACTAATTATGATTGAATCGAGACATCCCACTCCCAAATGTTTCCGTTTCAATGGAAGTCAATGAACTAAGTAGTCCAGACTCGCATTTGGTGTCTATTGGGAGAGCCACCCACTTAAATAGACAATGGTTAAACGGCTTGAGTCGTTCATCTTACATTTATCCGCCATCTTTGCCTTGACCAGTTCATTCTTGGCCAGGTCGCAGTTGCAAATGAGAACTTGTTCTCAACTAGCCTACCTGGTTAAATAAAGGTGAAATAAAAAATAAAATAAAAATTCAAAATGACAAATGTGGGTCAAATTGTATGTTGTGGTGTTTGTTTGTTTGTAATTTAAAACATTCTGCTTTATTCAGATACGTGGTTGTGTCCAACTACAGAGCTGTGGAACTGCAGAGGGGCCACGATTCATTAATAAGACCACTAAAGAAATACTAGTTTATTTTTATTTTTAGGGGGGTTAATAACATTTATAAACACCACCAGCGATTTATAATTTAACACATTTTTGTGAGAAATAAAAAAATGTTCCAAACCCAGACTGAAGCTGTTTTCTGTTTAACATTTTTTTAAATGATTATCTAGACAACTCCCTAGCAACCATTAGGCTGTTTTCTGTCTGTACAGTTTTTTTTATGATTATCTAGACAACTCCCTAGCAACCATTAGTCCTGTCAAATGTAAATCTAAGATGTAGACTACATTGCAATACCCTATCTACAGCTTAGTATATATTTAAGCAGTAAGGCACGAGGGGGAGGGGTGTGGTATATTGCTAATATACCACGAACTAAGGGCTCGATGCAAAGCGGAGTGCCCGGATACAGCCCTTAGCGGAGGTATATTGGCCATATACCACAAACCCCCGAGGTGCCTTATTGCTGTTATAAACTGGTTACCAATGTAATTAGAGCAGTAAAAATACATGTTTTGTCATACTGTCTGATATACCAACGGCTGACAGCCAATCAGCATTCAGGGCTCAAACCAGACAGTTTATAAATATTGATATCACACTGGATGTAATTATGACACGGAATATTCATGAGTCTTTAGTTTAAGGCATGAGTAAGAGAGACCTGGGTTAGCGCATGACGGTGTCTTCTCAGTTTCTCCATGCTCGCCACCGGGTCTGCGTCACACCAAACGCCACCGGGTCTGCGTCACGCCAAACGCCACCGGGTCTGCGTCACGCCAAACGCCACCGGGTCTGTGTCACGCCAAATGCCACCGGGTCTGCGTCACACCAAATGCCACCGGGTCTGCGTCACGCCAAACGCCACCGGGTCTGCGTCACGCCAAATGCCACCGGGTCTCCGTCACGCCAAACGACACCGGGTTTGCGTCACGCCAAACGCCACCGGGTCTGCGTTACACCAAACGCCACCGGGTCTGCGTCACGCCAAACGCCACCGGGTCTGCGTCACGCCAAACGATGGGCGTCACAGACACAGGGAATCTTCCATTTCAGTTGCTCCACCTCAACACTTAACGCCACCCCAGTAACCACTCCTTTCAAAGGCACCCTGCTCCGGAGAGCAAGGTAAGTCACAGGTCTTGTCCCGAGCGCATGACGCGAAGCACCTTTACCTTCTGGGCGGAAGAAACATAGAAAATCATCTGAAGTCCACTTCTAGCTACCTTCATTGATTTAACAGTACCCAAATGATTTGTATGCGTTATGTGCGTTTTGCACCCCCGACTTTCCGACCTGATGATCACTGACATGATGATTTGAGCTCGTATTTTCCCAGTTGTTTTGAACGTGACATGGGAACTCTGGGAAAAAAAGGTAAAATCATGACGTCAGTGATCTTCAAGTCGGAAAGTCTGAGCTCTTAGAGGAGGCCCAAGATTCCGATTTGGAATTCCAAGTTGGATGACCATTCAAAGTGATTTTTCCCAGTTGTCTTGAACGCACTGAAGTCGGAGGTCGGAGATTCCTGAGTTCCCAGTTGTCTTGAATGCAGCATGAGCCCATGTCGTCAACCAAGTGCACCTGTATGTGTGGTATCAATGAAATAGATTAGACTGCCTGTTATCTTTCCAAGGAAATGAACTTAAATATGATTAGACTATAGTTTACAACAATGCCCGGAAATGAATATTGATCACCAATATTTGCTCAGAGATGCCGAAATATAACATTCAATATAAATACCAATGACCTAATACAATTGGCCACATGAGAATCTCTGGTAATTTTACCTATTTAGGTTACTTTTGCACATTTGGATATTGCCTACGGGTAGTTTTTATTGATTTATTTCACATTTTATTTAACCACGTGGCCAGTTAATAACAAGTTCTCATTTACAACTGCGACCTGTCCAAGATAAAGCAAAGCAGTGCGACACAAACAACAACACAGAGTTACACATGGAATAAACAAACGTACAGTCAATAACACAATAGAAAAGTCTATATACAGTGTGTGTAAAGGAAGTAAGATTAGGATTGGGATTGGGCGGATTACTTGAAAAATGTAACTCGTTGCTGATTGCAGTTACATGGATTGCAGTTATAATCCTCTGGATTACTCTAAATGAGTAACGTAATCTGATTACAATTGGATTACTTTCCCTTCTTTAACACCCAGAAATATTTTTAAACCTTTTAAAAACATTCACTTAATATAGTGTAACAAGTATAACATTAGACCGTTCCCTCGCCCATATCTGGGCGCGAACCAGGGACCTGCACACATCAACAACAGTCACCCAGGAAGCATAGTTACCCATCGCTCCACAAAAGCCGCGGCAATTGCAGAGCAAGGGGAACAACTACTTCAAGGTCTCAGAGCAAGTGACGTCACCGATTGAAACGCTATTTAGCGCGCACCGCCGCTAACTAAGCTAGCCGTTTCACATCCGTTACACTAGCATTTTGTTGTAGTTGTTGTAGTATTTCCACACTGGGGACTAGTGTGAGAGCATAGTCTAAAGATCCTGAAATTCACATGTTCTATTCTAAAAGCATAGTTACAGAGAGGACTCCATACTAACATGTTCAGTTGGTGGCATCAGCCCGTGATTTGGTCGTATCACAATTAGAAGCCTCCTCATCTTATGGAGTCATTTGGAAGTGTTCTAGAATAGGGCTACTAGAATGTTGTGATGCAACAAATAAACAGGTGTATTCTAACATCATGTCCAAGCACCAATGCATGATTCCAGAAATGTTTATGTGCAAACTAAACCTGTGATTAACATTCGTTTTTGTTTTGACAATTGAGCAATTGCTGCTATTATTATTTTTATTATTTTTTGTTCTTCAATAGAGATTCATTTTCCTTCATATTTTTTGGCCACTTATATCACATGGACTAATTCATTTGGCGCTAATCCACCACCTGAGGAAGTGGTTAGCTGAATTGCTAACTCTAAATACAGCCTAATATCACTGATAGTTAGCCATGTAATTGATATCTAACAGATGGCTACATTTAGTGTATAGGCCTATACACTCACCTTGAATGACCAACGTGAGTGCCCTTTGATCATTATTGAATACAATTCAGAACAGAAAGACATTTTCTCTCCAGGAGAAACAACACTGGTTGATCCTTTTCTCTTCAATAGAAACAACACTGGTTGATCCTTTTCTCTCCAATAGAAACAACACTGGTTGATCCTTTTCTCTCCAATAGAAACAACACTGGTTGATCCTTTTCTCTCCAATAGAAACAACACTGGTTGATCCTTTTCTCTCCAATAGAAACAACACTTGTTGCTTTCAATACAGAGTTGCTTTCAATACAGAGTTTTTGCTGCGATTAGGCTACATTTTGAAATATTGTGCAACCAGAAAGCATTTTCACAAGAGAGAGAGAGAGAGAGACAGAGAGAGTGAAACTGCACTGCTTCAAAGACCTCTACTGAACCATCTTTGTGTGATATAACCCGGGATGAATTAAACTTGAATGAAAAAGCCTACGAGATTATAAAGTTATTTTAAATTACAAACCGGGTATTTCGGGTCCTGCATGCTGATTGGCTGAAAGCGGGGTGAGCAGGCAGTGGCTCGGGTTGTTGATGTCCTTGATGATATTTCTGGCCTTCCTGTGACAACAGGTGCTGTAGGTGTCCTGGAGGGCAGGTAGTTTGCCCCCGGTGATGCGTTGTGCAGACCGCACCATCCTCTGGAGAGCCCTGCGGTTATGAATGAGTGTTGGGTTAGTCGGAAGGGTTTAAAAAATATATTTTATTTTATACTTTTTTAATTTCCCCCTTTTCCCGTTTTGTATCACAAAGTATCATGGATGTATATTAAAGTCCAGTTGGGGTCCGTAATGCAACATATTGGATGCCAACCGGCGTTAGATCCCAAAGAAGAAGAAGAAGAAGCAGAATGCGACGTCATCGAACTGCTGCCAGTAGAATTGTGGTCAAAATGTAAACATCAGAAGGAAAATCACAGACTATATGATCAGAGTAATTAAAAACAGCCAGGTATATTATAAATACATATATAGACCATTTATATTCGCTTTGTAGATATGCATAGTCAGCGATATAGCTGCTAGATGGCTAGGTCCACATGGGTAGCTAGCTAAGTTAGCACATGCTGATCTAGCTACGCTAACGTGAAGCTGCTTTGTACACCGCTATCTAGTTAGATCTGTTGTAGTGTTTATTGTATACTGTAAGATGAGGTTTATTTTCCCAACTTTGCTACACGTTCAAGCTGTGAATGTGTATTTCCAGGATCTGTAAATCGATTGAACTGACTTGGGTCCCCTACACAACGTGAACAGAATAGCTAGCTAAGCTAAGTAGCCAGCTAACTTGCTAAACGGCTAACAAAGCAACGGTCACGTCCCAGGCTTCTTTGTAGACGGCTGCCAGATCTCACAACGCCTGGTGACGTGTTTTAAATATCAGCTAATGAGGACATGAAGTTACAGATGAGTGTTTTGATGTGTACATCTTTTTTTTACAGGTTCTCTAAAGTCCTGCCATTGACTGCATTGTCGTTGTTGCCACACGAGCAGGACAATATGAATCCACTCAGTTCAGAGAAGGAAACGTTGATTGATGAAATTGAACAGAGTTTATTCACTTTAACCGTGGACAATTTACGCTACCTGTGTGAACGTCATGGCAAAGATGGATCTGAAATTAAAGGGATGAATCATCGCTTATTAAGGCGTAAAGTCATGGAGGAAATGTGGGACAATACGGATTCAATCAAATCAGAGGAGCAGGGAATGTCTTGGTTACTCCATCTGAAAGAGGACATCAGAAGGATGCTGGAGGATGCTAGTGGGGCACAAATTAGTCCCAGCAAGTCCGATGATGATGATGCTATCGACTATGACGAAGAATGCGACAAGGAGGACATCGATTGGTTGCCTAGCAATGGACTGAAGGCGGAACACTTGAGTTCCAGCCAATCCGATGACGACGCTGCAGACTGCGACAAAGACTGGGACGTGGAGGACAAGGATTGGTTGGCTAGCGATGGGCTGGAGGCAGAGTCAGATCCAGAGAGGCACACTCCAGAGCAGAGAGTAAGAGAGGTGAGTATTTATTTTTCCCAGTCATAAAATTATTCCTTGACCTCCTTCTATAAATGCGTTGGAGGAGAAGATTCAAGGTTCATCCTCTTGGAATTTCTCCTCCAATGTTTTTTTGAAAAGGGGTCAAAGGTTGAGAGGGAAAGAAAGAAAGAAGGAAAAACTTTTGAGATTATTACCCTGATTATTACCCTGATTATTACCCTGATTATAACCTGAGTATTACCCTGAGTATTACCCTGAGTATTACCCTGATTATTACCCTGATTATTACCCTGATTATTACCCTGATTAAGTCTGTCTCTTTTTTTTAAGGATTTCCAGGACAAGCCTCCCCCACCCCTCTCCCCTCGCCCAGAGTCTCCAGGTCATGCCTTTCCCAGTAGTATCTTACTGCAGAGTCAGAAGAGGGTGTCCGTGCGGCTGGTCGACTGCAGGAAGACACCGGGGCAGAGTAGCCATATAATACACAAGACAACACAGACGGGAGAGAAACCCCACAGCTGGTCTAATGCTGAACAACACAAAACCCTCTCAGGAGACAGGCCTGGCTCCCATATCTGTGATCACTGTGGGAAGAATTTTACCACAGCAAGAAGTCTACAACTACACCTACAGAACCTGAAGAGATTCAGTGATACCGTCACTGCAGAGAAACCACACGTGTGCTCTGAATGCGGAAAGGGATTCTCTCAGGCCTACAGTCTTAAGATACATTGGAGAACTCACACTGGGGAGAAACCGTACGTTTGTTATCAGTGTGGGAAGGGTTTCACTGAATCTGGAACCTTAAAGAGACACATCAGAACTCACACGGGAGAGAAACCTTTCCACTGCCCTCGTTGTGGGAAGGACTTTATTGAATCTGGAGGCTTGAAGAAACACATCAAAAGAGCTCACCCAGGAGAGGAGGTCGTTGTCCCTCAGAAGAGCGTCCATACAGGAGAGAAACCTTACCATTTCTCCTCTGACGACTGTGGGATGAGCTTTGCTACCTCACGCGAACAGAGACTACAACAGAGAAAACACACAAGAGAGCTTCGCAGCACGCCTAACGCTAAGCAACGCAAGGAACCTCTCTCAGGAGATGGCTCCCATATCTGTGATCACTGTGGGAAGAATTTTACCACAGCAAGAAGTCTAAAACTACACCTACAGTACCTGAAGAGATACAGAGATAACTTGACTGGAGAGAAACCACACGTGTGCTCTACATGCGGAAAGGGATTCAGTGAGGCTGGCAGTCTTAAGAGACACCTGAGAACTCACACTGGCGAGAAACCGTACGTCTGCCATCATTGTGGGAAGAACTACAATGATTCTGGAAACTTACAGAAACACATCAGAACCCACACAGGTGAGAAACCTTACCACTGCTCGGATTGTGGGAAGAATTTCCGTGTAAAAATAAGCCTTGTACATCACCAGGAAATTGTTCACACAGACCACCCTCACCGCTGTGGTCAATGTAAGAAGAGTTTCATAACTGCAGAAAGACTGGAATCACACATTAAGACACGACACCCGCCTAATGATCCTCTGAAGAACCCACATGTGTGCTCTGAATGTGGAAGGGGATTCAGATATGCCGACAATCTTAAAATACACCTGAGAATCCATACCGGGGAGAAACCGTACGTCTGCCCTCGTTGCGGTAAGGATTTTACCCAATCAGGACTCTTACAGAGACACATGAGAACTCACACGGGAGAGAAACCCTATCACTGCTCAGTGTGCGGGATGAAGTTTCGTCATACAATCTCGTTAAAGCAGCACCACCTGAAGAACCACAAGGGGGAGACACTGGGTCCAGTCCGTATGCACCAAGGCCCTCTTCCATGCCCCCACTGTGGGGAGAAGTTCTCTACCAAGGCTCTTCTGAAGGATCACCTGCAGAAGACCCACAACAGCCGTGTCCACTGCCCACAGTGCGACAAGACCTTCTCCACTAAACGTAATTTACTAGTCCACCAGAGGAAGCACACTGGAGAGAGGCCTTACCTTTGCCCTCAGTGTGGGAAGAGTTTCTCTCTGACAGGGAGTTTAAAACTTCATCTCCGGATTCATGCGGGTGAGAAACCTTACTGCTGTACTTACTGTGACAAGAGCTTCACAAGTAAGAGCCACTGCACTCTTCACCTGCGAATCCACACTGGAGAGAAACCGTACCAATGCCCTGACTGCGGGAGGAGGTTTCGTGACGGGAATGTCCTGAAAAACCACCGGCGGACCCACACAGGAGAGAAACCGTTCCAATGCCGCTTGTGTGATAAAGCCTTCGCCCAGTTGAGCAGTCTGAAGAAACATCAGGAGACACACAGGCAAACTCAGCCTGTCTCTGTCCCAAGACTCCCTAATCCCTACCTACCACCAAATCAGCATGTCCCTTATCCCTACCCACATCACACTCCATTGTAACCTGGTTTACACCTGTCCAATCCATTATAGGTGTGTTTACTACTTCAAGGAAACAAGATGTGAAGCATGTGTTTTTTAGGGGTGGTATATTTGATGTTGTAATTGTTTTTAATGGAGACAGGTTAGAAGTAGAGGGGGAGACAGATGAGGAGGGAAGACAGTGAAGAGTAGATGCAGGGATTGAACCCTGGTCTCCATTGGGGAGGCTGAGGCATACATAGAGTATCCAGCTGTGCTACCACAAGACTACATGTACTAGAGCTGGGACATTAAACCCAGAATGATCTACAGCGAACATACCAATCACTTATTGCAGGGCGTTTTGCTCTGTCATTCATTACGATAAATGTTGTAATTTTTTAAAATTTCACCTTTATTTAACCTTTTTTTAACTAGGCAAGTCAGTTAGGAGCAAATTCTTATTTTCAATGACAGCCTAGGAACAGTAGGTTAACTGCCTGTTCAGGGGCAGAACGACAGAACAGCGTTTTGCTCTGTCATTCATTACGATAAATGTTGTAATTTTGTCAGCTCGGGGATTTGAACTAGCAACCTTTCGGTTATGAGTCCAACGCTCTAACCACTAGGCTACCCTGCTGCCCCAAATAACCCTATACACTAGAACGTTTCAAATGAAACAAGTTTGTTAATATGGCTGATTGTTCATGGGACAATTCATGGCTAGAACCATCCAACTAGTAGTAGTATTTTTAAAAGGATAATTGATTAATTACCGTGGTGCTCGTTGATGTTATAAATGTATTGTTCTGTATGTCGTTATCCACATCAGTTCAGGCAATTTATGACGATATGGAGATTTGTGACCATATCGCCCGCAGCTCTACTGTGCATCTCTGTAAAGGTATTGGAACAGAACCCTAGACTTAGAACCCCCCCCACACCCTTTACCTATCACATCCCGTTTGGCCCTGACCGTTCCGACATGGATCTAAACGCAGGGGATTGTTACAAGCATCGGGCTGAAGAGAGCTTCCACCATTGGTCAAATCCATTCCAGAATAGGAGAATCTCAATTTCTTCGCGTCGGCTTCTCAAAAACCCATTGGATGAGAAGGTCAGAGGTTCCCCATCCGCTCTGACTTTCTTATCCAATGGGTTTTGAGAAGGAGGCGAGGAGAGAGGACGCGAGGAATCAAAGGCAATTGAAGATTCTCCCAAAGTGTTCAAATTTGTCACACTTGTGGAGAATCGGGACACCCGCCCATGAAGTAGAACTCGATACAACTGACCTCCTGTCACTGGACAAAGTATTGGATCAGTTCCAGGTTCTGATTCCAGGTTCTGATTCCAGGTTCTGAAAGGCTCGTCTTCAAACATTCTAAATGACTCCATAGAATTCCATAGCAGTGTTTCCTGTATATATATATTACTGGGAAAGGTATTGCACTTTGTCTGTTTCAAACATAAATTATTTTACTCTGATCACATTCTTGCCTAGGAGTTTTTTTGTATGAACGGGTTGACAGTCAAATCAAATTGTATTGGTCACAGACACAGTTCACAGCAGGTATAAAAGATGCAGGGAAATGTGAATGTGCTAGTTCCCTCCACAATACAGTACATAACAACAATAAGAGTCCAGTCAATAACAAGTAGTAGTAGAGGTAGTATGGGTAGTAGTAGTAGTATGGGTAGTATGGGTTGTAGTAGTAGAGGTAGTATGGGTAGTAGTAGTAGTATGGGTAGTATGGGTAGTAGTAGTAGAGGTAGTAGTAGTAGAGGTAGTATGGGTAGTAGTAGTAGAGGTAGTATGGGTAGTAGAGGTAGTATGGGTAGTAGTAGTAGAGGTAGTATGGGTAGTAGTAGTAGGGGTAGTAGAGGTAGTATGGGTAGTAGTAGTAGTAGAGGTAGTATGGGTAGTAGTAGTAGAGGTAGTATGGGTAGTAGTAGTAGAGGTAGTATGGGTAGTAGTAGGTAGTATGGGTAGTATGGGTAGTAGAGGTAGTAGTAGTAGAGGTAGTATGGGTAGTAGTAGTAGAGGTAGTATGGGTAGTTGTAGTAGAGGTAGTATGGGTAGTAGTAGAGGTAGTATGGGTAGTAGTAGTAGAGGTAGTATGGGTAGTAGTAGTAGAGGTAGTATGGGTAGTAGTAGTAGAGGTAGTATGGGTAGTAGTAGTAGAGGTAGTATGGGTAGTAGTAGTAGAGGTAGTATGGGTAGTAGTAGAGGTAGTATGGGGTAGTAGTAGAGATAGTATGGGTAGTAGTAGTAGAGGTAGTATGGGTAGTAGTAGTAGAGGTAGTATGGGTAGTAGTAGTAGAGGTAGTATGGGTAGTAGTAGTAGAGGTAGTATGGGTAGTAGTAGTAGAGGGTAGTATGGGTAGTAGTAGTAGAGGTAGTATGGGTAGTAGTAGTAGAGGTAGTATGGGTAGTAGTAGTAGAGGTAGTATGGGTAGTAGTAGTAGAGGTAGTATGGGTAGTAGTAGTAGAGGTAGTATGGGTAGTAGTAGTAGAGGTAGTATGGGTAGTAAGTTAGAGGTAGTATGGGTAGTAGTAGTAGAGGTAGTATGGGTGGGTAGTAGTAGTAGGAGGTAGTATGGGTAAGTAGTAGTAGAGGTAGTAGGTAGTAGTAGTAGAGGTAGTATGGGTAGTAGTAGTAGAGGTAGTATGGGTTAGTAGAGGTGTAGGGTAGTAGTAGTAGAGGTTATGGGTAGTAGTAGAGGTAGTATGGGTAGTAGTAGTAGTAGTAGTATGGGTAGTAGTAGTAGAGGTAGTATGGGTAGTAGTAGTAGAGGTGTATGGGTAGTAGAGGTAGTATGGGTAGTAGTAGTAGAGGTAGTATGGTAGTAGTAGTAAAGGTAGTATGGGTAGTAGTAGTAGAGGTAGTATGGGTAGTAGTAGTAGAGGTAGTATGGGTGTAGTAGTAAAGTAGTATGGGTAGTAGTAGTAGAGGTAGTATGGGTAGTAGTAGTAGAGGTAGTATGGGTAGTAGTAGAAGAGGTAGTATGGGTGTAGTAGTAGTAGAGGTAGTATGGTAGTAGTAGTAGAGGGTAGTATGGGTAGTAGTAGTAGAGGTAGTATGGGTAGTAGTAGTAGAGGTAGTATGGGTAGTAGTAGTAGAGGTAGTATGGGTAAGTAGGAGGTAGTATGGGTAGTAGTAGTAGAGGTAGTATGGGTAGTAGTAGTAGAGGTAGTATGGGTAGTAGTAGAGGTAGTATGGGTAGTAGTAGTAGAGGTAGTATGGGTAGTAGTAGAAGAGGTAGTATGGGTAGTAGTAGTAGAGGTAGTATGGGTAGTAGTAGTAGAGGTCGTATGGGTAGTAGTAGAAGAGGTAGTATGGGTAGTAGTAGTAGAAGAGGTAGTATGGGTAGTAGTAGTAGTGGTAGTAGAGGTAGTATGGGTAGTAGTAGTAGAGGTAGTATGGGTAGTAGTAGAAGAGGTAGTATGGGTAGTAGTAGAGGTAGTATGGGTAGTAGTAGAGGTAGTATGGGTAGTAGTAGAAGAGGTAGTATGGGTAGTAGTAGAAGAGGTAGTATGGGTAGTAGTAGTAGAGGTAGTATGGGTAGTAGTAGTAGAGGTTGTATGGGTAGTATTAGTAGTATGGGTAGTAGTAGTATAGGTAGTAGTAGTAGAGGTAGTATGGGTAGTATGGGTAGTAGTAGTAGTAGAGGTAGTATGGGTAGTAGTAGTAGTAGAGGTAGTATGGGTAGTAGTAGTAGAGGTAGTATGGGTATTAGTAGAGGTAGTATGGGTAGTAGTAGTAGTAGAGGTAGTATGGGTAGTAGTAGTAGAGGTAGTATGGGTAGTGGTAGTAGAGGTAGTATGGGTAGTAGTAGTAGTAGAGGTAGTATGGGTAGTAGTAGTAGAGGTAGTATGGGTATTAGTAGAGGTAGTATGGGTAGTAGTAGTAGTAGAGGTAGTATGGGTAGTAGTAGTAGAGGTAGTATGGGTAGTAGTAGAGGTAGTATGGGTAGTAGTAGTAGAGGTAGTATGGGTAGTAGTAGAAGAGGTAGTATGGGTAGTAGTAGTAGAGGTAGTATGGGTAGTAGTAGTAGAGGTAGTATGGGTAGTAGTAGAGGAAGTATGGGTAGTAGTAGTAGAGGTAGTATGGGTAGTAGTAGTAGAGGTAGTATGGTTAGTAGTAGTAGTAGAGGTAGTATGGGTAGTAGTAGTAGAGGTAGTATGGGTAGTAGTAGTAGAGGTAGTATGGGTAGTAGTAGAAGAGGTAGTATGGGTAGTAGTAGTAGAGGTAGTATGGGTAGTATTAGTAGTAGAGGTAGTATGGGTAGTAGTAGTAGAGGTAGTATGGGTAGTAGTAGTAGAGGTAGTATGGGTAGTAGTAGTAGAGGTAGTATGGGTAGTAGTAGTAGAGGTAGAGGTAGTATGGGTAGTAGTAGAGGTAGTATGGGTAGTAGTAGAGGTAGTATGGGTAGTTGTAGAGGTAGTATGGGTAGTAGTAGTAGAGGTAGTATGGGTAGTAGTAGAGGTAGTATGGGTAGTAGTAGTAGAGGTAGTATGGGTAGTAGTAGAGGTAGTATGGGTAGTAGTAGAGGTAGTATGGGTAGTAGTAGAGGTGTATGGGTAGTAGTAGAGGTAGTATGGGTAGTAGAAGAAGAGTAGTATGGGTAGTAGTGGAGGTAGTATGGGTAGTAGTAGAGGTAGTATGGGTAGTAGTAGAGGTAGTATGGGTAGTAGTATGGGTAGTATGGGTAGTAGTAGAGGTAGTATGGGTAGTAGTAGAGGTAGTATGGGTAGTAGTAGAAGAGGTAGTATGGGTAGTAGAAGAGGTAGTATGGGTAGTAGAGGTAGTATGGTAGTAGTAGAAGAGGTAGTATGGGTAGTAGTAGTAGAGGTAGTATGGGTAGTAGTAGTAGAGGTAGTATGGGTAGTATGGGTAGTAGTAGAGGTAGTATGGGTAGTAGAAGAAGAGGTAGTATGGGTAGTAGTGGAGGTAGTATGGGTAGTAGTAGAGGTAGTATGGGTAGTAGAAGAAGAGGGTAGTATGGGTAGTAGTGGAGGTAGTATGGGTAGTAGTATGGGTAGTAGAAGAAGAGGTAGTATGGGTAGTAGTGGAGGTAGTATGGGTAGTAGTAGTAGAGGTAGTATGGGTAGTAGTAGTAGAGGTAGTATGGGTAGTAGTAGAGGTAGTATGGGTAGTGGTAGTAGAGGTAGTATGGGTAGTAGTAGTAGTAGAGGTAGTATGGGTAGTAGTAGAGGTAGTATGGGTAGTGGTGGAGGTAGTATGGGTAGTAGTAGTAGAGGTAGTATGGGTAGTAGTAGAGGTAGTATGGGTAGTAGTAGAAGAGGTAGTATGGGTAGTAGTAGAAGAGGTAGTATGGGTAGTAGTAGTAGAGGTAGTATGGGTAGTAGTAGTAGAGGTTGTATGGGTAGTATTAGTAGTATGGGTAGTAGTAGTATAGGTAGTATGGGTAGTAGTAGTAGAGGTAGTATGGGTAGTAGTATAGGTAGTATGGGTAGTAGTAGTAGTAGAGGTAGTATGGGTAGTAGTAGTAGTAGAGGTAGTATGGGTAGTAGTAGTAGAGGTAGTATGGGTATTAGTAGAGGTAGTATGGGTAGTAGTAGTAGTAGAGGTAGTATGGGTAGTAGTAGTAGAGGTAGTATGGGTAGTGGTAGTAGAGGTAGTATGGGTAGTAGTAGTAGTAGAGGTAGTATGGGTAGTAGTAGTAGAGGTAGTATGGGTATTAGTAGAGGTAGTATGGGTAGTAGTAGTAGTAGAGGTAGTATGGGTAGTAGTAGTAGAGGTAGTATGGGTAGTAGTAGAGGTAGTATGGGTAGTAGTAGTAGAGGTAGTATGGGTAGTAGTAGAAGAGGTAGTATGGGTAGTAGTAGTAGAGGTAGTATGGGTAGTAGTAGTAGAGGTAGTATGGGTAGTAGTAGAGGTAGTATGGGTAGTAGTAGTAGAGGTAGTATGGGTAGTAGTAGTAGAGGTAGTATGGTTAGTAGTAGTAGTAGAGGTAGTATGGGTAGTAGTAGTAGAGGTAGTATGGGTAGTAGTAGTAGAGGTAGTATGGGTAGTAGTAGTAGAGGTAGTATGGGTAGTAGTAGAAGAGGTAGTATGGGTAGTAGTAGAAGAGGTAGTATGGGTAGTAGTAGTAGAGGTAGTATGGTTAGTATTAGTAGTAGAGGTAGTATGGGTAGTAGTAGTAGAGGTAGTATGGGTAGTAGTAGTAGAGGTAGTATGGGTAGTATTAGTAGTAGAGGTAGTATGGGTAGTAGTAGTAGAGGTAGAGGTAGTATGGGTAGTAGTAGAGGTAGTATGGGTAGTTGTAGAGGTAGTATGGGTAGTAGTAGTAGAGGTAGTATGGGTAGTAGTAGAGGTAGTATGGGTAGTAGTAGTAGAGGTAGTATGGGTTAGTAGTAGAGGTAGTATGGGTAGTAGTAGAGGTAGTATGGGTAGTAGTAGAGGTAGTATGGGTAGTAGTAGAGGTAGTATGGGTAGTAGTAGAAGAGGTAGTATGGGTAGTAGAAGAGGTAGTATGGGTAGTAGTAGAAGAGGTAGTATGGGTAGTAGTAGTAGATGTAGTATGGGTAGTAGTAGTAGAGGTAGTATGGGTAGTAGTAGAGGTAGTATGGGTAGTAGAAGAAGAGGTAGTATGGGTAGTAGTGGAGGTAGTATGGGTAGTAGTAGAGGTAGTATGGGTAGTAGTAGAGGTAGTATGGGTAGTAGTATGGGTAGTAGTAGAGGTAGTATGGGTAGTAGTAGAGGTAGTATGGGTAGTAGTAGAAGAGGTAGTATGGGTAGTAGAAGAGGTAGTATGGGTAGTAGTAGAAGAGGTAGTATGGGTAGTAGTAGTAGAGGTAGTATGGGTAGTAGTAGTAGAGGTAGTATGGGTAGTATGGGTAGTAGTAGAGGTAGTATGGGTAGTAGAAGAAGAGGTAGTATGGGTAGTAGTGGAGGTAGTATGGGTAGTAGTAGAGGTAGTATGGGTAGTAGAAGAAGAGGTAGTATGGGTAGTAGTGGAGGTAGTATGGGTAGTGGTATGGGTAGTAGAAGAAGAGGTAGTATGGGTAGTAGTGGAGGTAGTATGGGTAGTAGTAGTAGAGGTAGTATGGGTAGTAGTAGTAGAGGTAGTATGGGTAGTAGTAGAGGTAGTATGGGTAGTGGTAGTAGAGGTAGTATGGGTAGTAGTAGTAGTAGAGGTAGTATGGGTAGTAGTAGAGGTAGTATGGGTAGTGGTGGAGGTAGTATGGGTAGTAGTAGTAGAGGTAGTATGGGTAGTAGTAGAGGTAGTATGGGTAGTAGTAGAAGAGGTAGTATGGGTAGTAGTAGAAGAGGTAGTATGGGTAGTAGTAGTAGAGGTAGTATGGGTAGTAGTAGTAGAGGTTGTATGGGTAGTATTAGTAGTATGGGTAGTAGTAGTATAGGTAGTATGGGTAGTAGTAGTAGAGGTAGTATGGGTAGTAGTATAGGTAGTATGGTAGTAGTAGTAGTAGAGGTAGTATGGGTAGTAGGTAGTAGAGGTAGTATGGGTAGTAGTAGTAGAGGTAGTATGGGTATTAGTAGAGGGTAGTATGGGTAGTAGTAGTAGTAGAGGTAGTATGGGTAGTAGTAGTAGAGGTAGTATGGGTAGTGGTAGTAGAGGTAGTATGGGTAGTAGTAGTAGTAGTAGAGGTAGTATGGGTAGTAGTTAGTAGAGGTAGTATGGGTATTAGTAGAGGTAGTATGGGTAGTAGTAGTAGTAGAGGTAGTATGGGTAGTAGTAGTAGAGGTAGTATGGGTAGTAGTAGAGGTAGTATGGGTAGTAGTAGTAGAGGTAGTATGGGTAGTAGTAGAAGAGGTAGTATGGGTAGTAGTAGTAGAGGTAGTATGGGTAGTAGTAGTAGAGGTAGTATGGGTAGTAGTAGAGGTAGTATGGGTAGTAGTAGTAGAGGTAGTATGGGTAGTAGTAGTAGAGGTAGTATGGTTAGTAGTAGTAGTAGAGGTAGTATGGGTAGTAGTAGTAGAGGTAGTATGGGTAGTAGTAGTAGAGGTAGTATGGGTAGTAGTAGAAGAGGTAGTATGGGTAGTAGTAGAAGAGGTAGTATGGGTAGTAGTAGTAGAGGTAGTATGGGTAGTATTAGTAGTAGAGGTAGTATGGGTAGTAGTAGTAGAGGTAGTATGGGTAGTAGTAGTAGTAGAGGTAGTATGGGTAGTAGTAGTAGAGGTAGAGGTAGTATGGGTAGTAGTAGAGGTAGTATGGGTAGTTGTAGAGGTAGTATGGGTAGTAGTAGTAGAGGTAGTATGGGTAGTAGTAGAGGTAGTATGGGTAGTAGTAGTAGAGGTAGTATGGGTAGTAGTAGAGGTAGTATGGGTAGTAGTAGAGGTAGTATGGGTAGTAGTAGAGGTAGTATGGGTAGTAGTAGAGGTAGTATGGGTAGTAGTAGAGGTAGTATGGGTAGTAGTAGAAGAGGTAGTATGGGTAGTAGAAGAGGTAGTATGGGTAGTAGTAGAAGAGGTAGTATGGGTAGTAGTAGTAGATGTAGTATGGGTAGTAGTAGTAGAGGTAGTATGGGTAGTAGTAGAGGTAGTATGGGTAGTAGAAGAAGAGGTAGTATGGGTAGTAGTGGAGGTAGTATGGGTAGTAGTAGAGGTAGTATGGGTAGTAGTAGAGGTAGTATGGGTAGTAGTATGGGTAGTAGTAGAGGTAGTATGGGTAGTAGTAGAGGTAGTATGGGTAGTAGTAGAAGAGGTAGTATGGGTAGTAGAAGAGGTAGTATGGGTAGTAGTAGAAGAGGTAGTATGGGTAGTAGTAGTAGAGGTAGTATGGGTAGTAGTAGTAGAGGTAGTATGGGTAGTATGGGTAGTAGTAGAGGTAGTATGGGTAGTAGTGGAGGTAGTATGGGTAGTAGTAGAGGTAGTATGGGTAGTAGAAGAAGAGGTAGTATGGGTAGTAGTGGAGGTAGTATGGGTAGTAGTAGAGGTAGTATGGGTAGTAGAAGAAGAGGTAGTATGGGTAGTAGTGGAGGTAGTATGGGTAGTAGTAGTAGAGGTAGTATGGGTAGTAGTAGAGGTAGTATGGGTAGTGGTAGTAGAGGTAGTATGGGTAGTAGTAGTAGAGGTAGTATGGGTAGTAGTAGTAGTAGAGGTAGTATGGGTAGTAGTAGAGGTAGTATGGGTAGTAGTGGAGGTAGTATGGGTAGTAGTAGTAGAGGTAGTATGGGTAGTAGTAGTAGTAGTAGTAGAGGTAGTATGGGTAGTAGTAGAGGTAGTATGGGTAGTAGTAGTAGAGGTAGTATGGGTAGTAGTAGAGGTAGTATGGGTAGTAGTAGTAGAGGTAGTATGGGTAGTAGTAGAGGTAGTATGGGTAGTAGTAGTAGAGGTAGTATGGGTAGTAGTAGTAATGGGCTGGATTTACACACATAACGTGGATCTAAAGATATGTTGTCCATTTTAAAGGCTGGTTTGCATTTAGTATGTTTTCCATTTTAAAGGGTGGTTTGCCTCAACCAGAGTTAATAAAATGGTGACAGTAAACAATGTTGTTGCAGTAATTCTTTATGACCAAACAGAAGCTTTGTGCAGAGGGACCCTTAGTTTTGTTCTTATAAAATATATCAGGAACGAAACACGTAACAGACAAACAGGTGGTGGGAAATATAACATGGCTGAAGATGGGGATCCAACCGGTCCTAATTTATTTGGTAAGAATAAAACAAAACAATATGAATCACAGGGTCAGATACAGATGAAGAGTCAGGTGGTCGTGATTCATTTGGCAGGGACAGATACAGATGAAGAGTCAGGTGGTCGTGATTCATTTGGTAGGGACAGATACAGATGAAGAGTCAGGTGGTCCTGATTCATTTGGCAGGGACAGATACAGATGAAGAGTCAGGTAGTCGTGATTCATTTGGTAGGGACAGATACAGATGAAGAGTCAGGTGGTCGTGATTCATTTGGTAGGGACAGATACAGATGAAGAGTCAGGTGGTCATGATTCATTTGTCAGGGACAGATAGAGATGAAGAGTCAGGTGGTCGTGATTCATTTGGTAGGGACAGATGCAGATGAAGAGTCAGGTGGTCGTGATTCATTTGGCAGGGACAGATACAGATGAAGAGTCAGGTGGTCATGATTCATTTGGCAGGGACAGATACAGATGAAGAGTCAGGTGGTCGTGATTCTTTTGGTAGGGACAGATACAGATGAAGAGTCAGGTGGTCATGATTCATTTGGTAGGGACAGATGCAGATGAAGAGTCAGGTGGTCGTGATTCATTTGGCAGGGACAGATACAGATGAAGAGTCAGGTGGTCATGATTCATTTGGCAGGGACAGATACAGATGAAGAGTCAGGTGGTCGTACAGATGAAGAGTCAGGTAGTCGTGATTCATTTGGCAGGGACAGATACAGATGAAGAGTCAGGTAGTCGTGATTCATTTGGCAGGGACAGATACATATGAAGAGTCAGGTAGTCGTGATTCATTTGGCAGGGACAGATACAGATGAAGAGTCAGGTGGTCGTGATTCATTTGGCAGGGACAGATACAGATGAAGAGTCAGGTGGTCGTGATTCATTTGGTAGGGACAGATACAGATGAAGAGTCAGGTGGTCATGATTCATTTGGCAGGGACAGATAGAGATGAAGAGTCAGGTGGTCGTGATTCATTTGGTAGGGACAGATACAGATGAAGAGTCAGGTGGTCGTGATTCATTTGGCAGGGACAGATAGAGATGAAGAGTCAGGTGGTCGTGATTCATTTGGCAGGGACAGATACAGATGAAGAGTCAGGTGGTCGTGATTCATTTGGCAGGGACAGATACAGATGAAGAGTCAGGTGGTCATGATTCATTTGGCAGGGACAGATACAGATGAAGAGTCAGGTGGTCGTGATTCTTTTGGTAGGGACAGATACAGATGAAGAGTCAGGTGGTCGTACAGATGAAGAGTCAGGTGGTCGTGATTCATTTGGCAGGGACAGATACAGATGAAGAGTCAGGTAATCGTGATTCATTTGGCAGGGACAGATACAGATGAAGAGTCAGGTGGTCGTGATTCATTTGGCAGGGACAGATACAGATGAAGAGTCAGGTGGTCATGATTAATTTGGCAGGGACAGATACAGATGAAGAGTCAGGTGGTCGTGATTCTTTTGGTAGGGACAGATACAGATGAAGAGTCAGGTGGTCGTGATTCTTTTGGTAGGGACAGATACAGATGAAGAGTCAGGTGGTCGTGATTCTTTTGGTAGGGACAGATACAGATGAAGAGTCAGGTGGTCATGATTCATTTGGTAGGGACAGATGCAGATGAAGAGTCAGGTGGTCATGATTCATTTGGTAGGGACAGATGCAGATGAAGAGTCAGGTGGTCGTGATTCATTTGGCAGGGACAGATACAGATGAAGAGTCAGGTGGTCATGATTCATTTGGCAGGGACAGATACAGATGAAGAGTCAGGTGGTCGTGATTCTTTTGGTAGGGACAGATACAGATGAAGAGTCAGGTGGTCGTACAGATGAAGTCAGGTAGTCGTGATTCATTTGGTAGGGACAGATAGAGAGGAAGAGTCAGGTGGTTGTACAGATGAAGAGTCAGGTGGTCATGATTCATTTGGCAAGGACAGATACAGATGAAGAGTCATTTTATTTAGCGCACTCATTTACAGCATCAGCAGTTCTTTGTTTGGGCTTTTAAAATAAGAAAAACATGTTGTGCTTCAGACATTTACAGAGGTATTCCTTTAAGTTCCATTGTTTATGTCCTTTTATGTATCATAGGAAATGTAGTAAACCATATATGCAAGTGTAATGAATAACTTTACCATGATCAAAGTTTTTGATGAGAAAAAAAATCCAGAAAATCACATTGTAGGATTTATAATGAATTTATTTGCAAATTATGGTGGAAAATAAATATTTGGTCACCTACAAACAAGCAAGATTTCTGGCTCTCACAGACCTGTAACTTCTTCTTTAAGAGGTTCCTCTGTCCTCCACTCGTTACCTGTATTAATGGCACCTGTTTGAACTTGTTATCAGTATAAAAGACACCTGTCCACAACCTCACACAACAGTCACACTCCAAACTCCACTATGGCCAAGACCAAAGAGCTGTCAAAGGACACCAGAAACAAAATTGTAGACCTGCACCAGGCTGGGAAGACTGAATCTGCAATAGGTAAGCAGCTTGGTTTGAAGAAATCAACTGTGAGAACAACTATTAGGAAATGGAAGACATACAAGACCACTGATAATCTCCCTCGATCTGCAGCTCCACGCAAGATCTCACCCCGTGGGGTCTAAATTGTCACAAGAACGGTGAGCAAAAATCTCAGAACCACACGGGGGGACCTAGTGAATGACCTGCAGAGAGCTGGGACCAAAGTAACAAAGCCTACCATCAGTAACACACTACGTCGCCAGGGACTCAAATCCTGCAGTGCCAGACGTGTCCCCCTGCTTAAGACAGTACATGTCCAGGCCCGTCTGAAGTTTTCTAGAGAGCATTTGGATGATCCAGAAGAAGATGTATTGAAGAGATTTTGAGTGAAAACCTCCTTCCATCAGCAAGGGCATTGAAGATGAAACGTGGCTGGGTCTTTCAGCATGACAATGATCCCAAACACACCGCCCGGGCAACGAAGGAGTGGCTTCGTAAGAAGAATTTCAAGGTCCTGGAGTGGCCTAGCCAGTCTCCAGATCTCAACCCCATAGAAAATCTTTGGAGGGAGTTGAAAGTCCGTGTTGCCCAGCAACAGCCCCAAAACATCACTGCTCTAGAGGAGATCTGCATGGAGGAATGGGCCAAAATACCAGCAACAGTGTGTGAAAACCTTGTGAAGACTTACAGAAAACGTTTGACCTCTGTCATTGCCAACAAAGGGTATATAACAAAGTATTGAGATAAACTTTTGTTATTGACCAAATATTTATTTTCCACCATAATTTGCAAATAAATTCATTAAAAATCCTACAATGTGATTTTCTGGATTTTTTTTCTCATTTTGTCTGTCATAGTTGAAGTGTACCTATGACGAAAATGACAGGCCTCTCTCATCTTTTTAAGTGGGAGAACTTGCACAATTGGTGGCTGACTAAATTCTTTTTTTGCCCCACTGTAGGTGGAGCTCCTCCTCACCCCTCTGTTATTACTGCATGTAGGTGGAGCCACTCTGTTATTACTACATGTAGGTGGAGCCACTCTGTTATTACTACATGTAGGTGGAGCCACTCTGTTATTACTACATGTAGGTGGAGCCACTCTGTTATTACTACATGTAGGTGGAGCCACTCTGTTATTACTACATGTAGGTGGAGCCACTCTGTTATTACTACATGTAGGTGGAGCCACTCTGTTATTACTACATGTAGGTGGAGCTACTCTGTTATTACTACATGTAGGTGGAGCCACTCTGTTATTACTACACGTAGGTGGAGCCCCTCCTCACCCCTCTGTTATTACTACATGTAGGTGGAGCCACTCTGTTATTACTACATGTAGGTGGAGCCCCTCTGTTATTACTACATGTAGGTGGAGCCCCTCTGTTATTACTACATGTAGGTGGAGCCCCTCTGTTATTACTACATGTAGGTGGAGCCACTCTGTTATTACTACATGTAGGTGGAGCCACTCTGTTATTACTACATGTAGGTGGAGCCACTCTGTTATTACTACATGTAGGTGGAGCCACTCTGTTATTACTACATGTAGGTGGAGCCACTCTGTTATTACTACACGTAGACCCTACTTTACAGACTTTATTGTCCCCAGGGGGGGAATGTTGTTCCAGTGTCATGTACACCTTTAAAGGGGTGTTTAAATCCCAAAACAAATGGACAACTTTCATAACAGTTACATTCCAATAAAGCTTGGCAGGTAAAAACTCAATATCAGCACATACAAGCTGGACCCCCCAAAAACATACACATCTGCACATACAAGCTGGAACCCCCCAAAAACATACACATCTGCACATACAAGCTGGAACCCCCCAAAAACATACACATCTGCACGGATGGAGGCTGATGGATGGGGGCTGATGGATGGGAGCTGATGGATGGGGGCTGATGGATGGGAGCTGATGGATGGGAGCTGATGGATGGGAGCTGATGGATGGGAGCTGATGGATGGGGGCTGATGGATGGGAGCTGATGGATGGGAGCTGATTGATGGGAGCTGATTGATGGGAGCTGATTGATGGGGCTGATGGATGGGAGCTGATGGATGGGAGCTGATGGATGGGAGCTGATGGATGGGAGCTGACGGATGGGAGCTGACGGATGGGAGCTGATTGATGGGAGCTGATGGATGGGAGCTGATGGATGGGAGCTGATGGATGGGAGCTGATGGATGGGAGCTGATGGATGGGAGCTGATGGGAGCTGATGGATGGGAGCTGATGGATGGGAGCTGATGGATGGGAGCTGATTGATGGGAGCTGATGGATGGGAGCTGATGGATGGGAGCTGATGGATGGGAGCTGATGGATGGGAGCTGATGGGAGCTGATGGATGGGAGCTGATGGATGGGAGCTGATGGATGGGAGCTGATTGATGGGAGCTGATTGATGGGAGCTGATGGATGGGAGCTGATGGATGGGAGCTGATGGATGGGAGCTGACGGATGGGAGCTGACGGATGGGAGCTGACGGATGGGAGCTGACGGATGGGAGCTGACGGATGGGAGCTGACGGATGGGAGCTGACGGATGGGAGCTGATGGATGGGAGCTGATGGATGGGAGCTGATGGATGGGAGCTGATGGATGGGAGCTGATGGATGGGAGCTGATTGATGGGAGCTGACGGATGGGAGCTGACGGATGGGAGCTGACGGATGGGAGCTGATGGATGGGAGCTGATGGATGGGAGCTGATGGATGGGAGCTGATTGATGGGAGCTGACGGATGGGAGCTGACGGATGGGAGCTGACGGATGGGATTTTTAAATCCTCTCTCTGTGGACCACCTCTCTCTGTGGACCACCTCTCTCTATAGACCACCACTCTCTTGATTTCCACGGGCCATATATTTTTCAACTCTGCTGTGACGTCTTAGACAAAATGAAGTCACTGCGTAAGTTAATTTAACCAGCACTGTTTCCCCTATGGCAGTTTCTTTGGCTCTGCCTAACTGCCGTTTAGGTCCAGGTGATGACATATCTTCAGTCTTTCAGACGTCCACAGACGCTTCATATTCTATTGTTTTATGTCCGTTTATGAGAAATGCATAATTTTTTTTTTATTTAACCTTTATTTAACTAAGCAAATCAGTTAAGAACAAATTCTTATTTTCAATGACAGCCTAGGAACAGTGGGTTAACTGCCTGTTCAGGGACAGAACGACAGATTTGTACCTTGTCAGCTCGGGGGTTTGAACTTGCAACCTTCCGGTTACTAGTCCAACGCTCTAACCACTAGGCTACGCTGCCACCTCTACACTCTAACCACTAGGCTACCTGCCGCCTCTACACTCTAACCACTAGGCTACCTGCCGCCTCTACACTCTAACCACTAGGCTACGCTGCCGCCTCTACACTCTAACCACTAGGCTACCTGCCGCCCCTACACTCTAACCACTAGGCTACCTGCCGCCTCTACACTCTAACCACTAGGCTACGCTGCCGCCCCTACACTCTAACCACTAGGCTACCTGCCGCCTCTACACTCTAACCACTAGGCTACCTGCCGCCTCTACACTCTAACCACTAGGCTACGCTGCCGCCCCTACACTCTAACCACTAGGCTACCTGCCGCCTCTACACTCTAACCACTAGGCTACCTGCCGCCCCTACACTCTAACCACTAGGCTACGCTGCCGCCCCAAGATGGAACTTACTATAATCAAGATGGAACATAACTATTTTGTTGGTGATCAGGAGAGACACTACACAAGTTCATTTGTCCCATTGTCAGTTTGGCAGTTGCTTCGGTCTGCCTAACTGACGTTTAGGTCCTATGGGTTTGCCAGCATGTCTCTTGTTGTGCGAATAAAGGTTTGCTCTACAGCTGAAACGCTTCCCACATTCAGTGCACAGGTACGGTTTCTCTCCCGTGTGAACTCTCTGGTGGATTTGGAAAGTTCCTTCTCTACTGTATGTCTTCCCGCAGATGGAGCAAAGGTACGGTTTCTCTCCCGTGTGTGTCAGTACATGACTTTTTAAGTATGCTTTTTTCACGAAACTATTTCCACACACAAGGCAGCTGTAGGGTCTCTCTCCAGTGTGCGTTCGCTGGTGAATTTTAATGTAGCCTTCATTGACGAAACATTTCCCGCAGTCAGGGCAGGAGTACGGCTTCTCTCCAACATGCTGTAACTGGTGGTCTTGGATTTGCCCTTTCTCAGTGAATTCCGCCCCGCAAAGGGAGCATTGGTAAGACGGCTTCTTACTGGTGTGAGTTTTCATGTGTTTTTTTAGTGCTGGTAGAGTTCGGCACATCTCCCCACATTCTATGCAATTATGAAATGTCTTAGCTGTGTGGTTCTTCTGGTGTTGTTCAGGTTCTCCTGATGTCGAGGGACTGTCCTCTCCAGCGGACCACAATTTGGGGTTCAGCCCTGCGTGGAAGACATGGTGTGAAGTCGGTCAAACCAGCATGACACACACACACACGCACACGCATAAACACACACACACACATGCACACACACACACACACGCACACATAAACACACACGCACACACACACACACACACACGTCCAATGGAAATGCGATCAAACACTTACTAGGACATAAATGTTTATCTTTTCAGAACTAACTCAACATTATTATTTTTTTAAATCGGATAAAACTGTTTAAAAGTGTACATTTCAAGTGTCTGAAGTATATATTTTTTGCATAATAAACTCAAGCTGACAAATGTTTCCATAGTTACTGCTATGCATAGTTATTACTGGGACAGATGGCAAATGTTTCCATAGTTACTGCTATGCATAGTTATTACAGGGACAGATGACAAATGTTTCCATAGTTACTGCTATGCATAGTTATTACTGGGACAGATGACAAATGTTTCCATAGTTACTGCTATGCATAGTTATTACTGGGACAGATGACAAATGTTTCCATAGTTACTGCTATGCATAGTTACTACTGGGACAGATGACAAATGTTTCCATAGTTACTGCTATGCATAGTTATTACTGGGACAGATGACAGACATTTCCATAGTTACTGCTATGCATAGTTATTTCTTCTCACCTCTGTGTGTTTTCATGTGTGTTTTCAGATTTCCTTTCTGCGTGAATCCTCTGCCGCACACAGAGCAGACGTGAGGTTTCTCTCCCGTGTGTGTTCTCATGTGCCTCTTCAGCTTCATTGCTTCCGATAGTTGTTTTCCACACACTACACAGTCGTGAGACTTCTTAGCTTTGAGATTCGTCCGGTGTTCTCCAGGTATTCCTGATACAGGAAGCAAAGACAGTGGCCATGTCCGAATACCCATACTAGTCTACTACACTCATTTTGACGTTTGTTCTAGTAGAATTCACACGTGTTTTCCTGACTCACGTGTCTGACCACAGCTGATAATCAATAGAATTCACACGTGTTTTCCTGACTCACGTGTCTGACCACAGCTGATAATCAATAGAATTCACACGTGTTTTCCTGACTCACGTGTCTGACCACAGCTGATAATCAATAGAATTCACACGTGTTTTCCTGACTCACGTGTCTGACCACAGCTGATAATCAATAGAATTCACACGTGTTTTCCTGACTCACGTGTCTGACCACAGCTGATAATCAATAGAATTCACACGTGTTTTCCTGACTCACGTGTCTGACCACAGCTGATAATCAATAGAATTCACACGTGTTTTCCTGACTCACGTGTCTGACCACAGCTGATAATCAATAGAATTCACACGTGTTTTCCTGACTCACGTGTCTGACCACAGCTGATAATCAATAGAATTCACACGTGTTTTCCTGACTCACGTGTCTGACCACAGCTGATAATCAATAGAATTCACACGTGTTTTCCTGACTCACGTGTCTGACCACAGCTGATAATCAATAGAATTCACACGTGTTTTCCTGACTCACGTGTCTGACCACAGCTGATAATCAATAGAATTCACACGTGTTTTCCTGACTCACGTGTCTGACCACAGCTGATAATCAATAGCGAAGACATACTATAACACTTTAAAATATATATATTTCCGCATACTATTTAGTACGCCAGCATGGGTCGGTTTACTAGTAAAAGGCCAACATGTTTAAAAAAAAAATGTGAGTTATCACTGGTCACATTCCAGGCGGACTGCATTGCAGACGCATGCCAGACCTCACGACGCATGGATAGGTGTTTAACATAAATATTATCATCAGACCACGTCATAGGATACGGCAATCTGATGCCCGACTGTGTAGTCGATGACATGGCACGCAACCATTGGCTGGTGCAATGTACAGTACCAGTCTGCAATGTACAGTACCAGTCTAAATGTACAGTACCAGTCTAAATGCACAGTACCAGTCTAAATGCACAGTACCAGTCTAAATGTACAGTACCAGTCTAAATGCACAGTACCAGTCTAAATGCACAGTACCAGTCTAAATGTACAGTACCAGTCTAAATGTACAGTACCAGTCTAAATGCACAGTACCAGTCTAAATGCACAGTACCAGTCTAAATGCACAGTACCAGTCTAAATGCACAGTACCAGTCTAAATGTACAGTACCAGTCTAAATGCACAGTACCAGTCTCAATGTACAGTACCAGTCTAAATGCACAGTACCAGTCTAAATGTACAGTACCAGTCTAAATGCACAGTACCAGTCTAAATGTACAGTACCAGTCTAAATGCACAGTACCAGTCTCAATGTACAGTACCAGTCTAAATGTACAGTACCAGTCTAAATGTACAGTACCAGTCTAAATGTACAGTACCAGTCTAAATGCACAGTACCAGTCTAAATGTACAGTACCAGTCTAAATGTACAGTACCAGTCCAAATGTACAGTACCAGTCTAAATGCACAGTACCAGTCTAAATGCACAGTACCAGTCTAAATGTACAGTACCAGTCTAAATGTACAGTACCAGTCTAAATGCACAGTACCAGTCTAAATGCACAGTACCAGTCTGCAATGTACAGTACCAGTCTAAATGTACAGTACCAGTCTAAATGCACAGTACCAGTCAACATTTTGGACACATGTACTCGTTCAAGGGTTTTTCTTTATTTTTACTATTTTCTACATTGTAGAATAATAGTGAAAACATCAAAACTATGAAATAACACATATGGAATCATGTAGTATAAAAGTGTTGACATTTTTTTTATAATCTTCAAAGTAGCCACACTTTGCCTTGACAGTTTCTACAAGTGCAGTCGTAAAAACCATCAAGCTCTATGATGAAACTGGCTCTCATGAGGACCGCCACTGGAAAGGAAGACCCAGAGTTACCTCTGCTGCAGAGGATACGTTCATTAGAGTTAACTGGCTCTCATGAGGACCACCACGGGAAAGGAAGACCCAGAGTTACCTCTGCTGCAGAGGATAAGTTCATTAGAGTTAACTGGCTCTCATGAGGACCACCACGGGAAAGGAAGACCCAGAGTTACCTCTGCTGCAGAGGATAAGTTCATTAGAGTTACCTGCACCTCAGATTGCAGCTCAAATAAATGCTTCACAGAGTTCAAGTAACAGACGCATCTCAACATCAACTGTTCAGAGGAGACTGCGTGAATCGGGCCTTCATGGTCGAATTGCTGCAAAGAAACCACTACTAAAAGACACCAATAGGAAGAGACTTGCTTGGGCCAAGAAACACGAGCAATGAAAATTAGACCGGTGAATATCTGTTCTTGGGTCTGATGAGTCCAAATTTGAGATTTTTGGTTCCAACCGCCATGTCTTTGTGAGACGTAGAGTAGGTGAACGGATGATCTCCACATGTGTGGTTCCCACCGTGAAGCACGGAGGTGGTGTGATGGTGCTTTGCTGGTGACACTGTCTGATTTATTTAGAATTCAAGGCACACTTAACCAGCATAGCTTCCACAGCATTCTGCAGCAATACGCCATCCCATCTGGTTTGCACTTAGTGGGACTATCACTTGCTTTTCAACAGGACAGTGACCCAACACACCTCCAGGCTGTGTAAGGGCTATTTGACCAAGGGGAGTGATGGAGTGCTGCATCAGATGAGCTGGCCTCTACAATCACACGACCTCAAATCCAATTGAGACGGTTTGGGATGAGTTGGACCGCAGAGTGAAGGAAAAGCAGCCAACAAGTATTCAGCATATGTGGGAACTCCTTCAAGACTGTCGGGATTAGCATTCCAGGTGAAGCTGGTTGAGAGAATGTCAAGAGTGTGCAAAACTGTCATCAAGTCAAAGGATGGCTACTTTGTAGAATCTCAAACATAAAACATATTTTGATTTCTTTAACACTTTTTATGGTTACTACATGACTCCATATGTGTTATTTCATAGTTTTGATATCTTCACTATTATTCTACCATGTAGAAAATAGTAAAAATTAAAGAAAAACCCTTGAATGATTAGGTATGTCCAAACTTTTGACTGGTACTGTAGTTGAGTTTTACATGCAACATTACTAAAGTTGAGCTGTGGTAAACTTAGTGTGATAAACCATATTTTCAGTCACTCAGATCACTCAGGCTACATTCTAGCTGTCATGGTTTCCTACATGGCCAACAAGAATCTCATTATTTTAAAAGGATCTCTGTGGCTTTTCACCTGTGTCAACTTTCTGATGGTGTGTTTTGAGTAACTCTTTCTGGTAGAACAGCTCTCCACAGACAGACTTGTAGAAGCCTCTCTCTATGTGTGTCCTCTGGTGTAACACGAGGTCGTAGGCGGCAGGGAACTCCTGTCCACAGCCAAAGCAGTGGTGAGACGTTGTGGCTGTGTCGTGGTTCTCCTGGTGTTGCTCAGGTTCTCCTGATGTAGAGGTAGTCTCCTCACTGCGGTGGCTGGAGGCAGGACTCTCTTGGAGGTAGCCAAGAGAGTTGCCTTAAAGAACAAAGCTGTTCTGACGGCTTGTGGCCCACCCCCAAGAGAGTTGCAGACCCTTGTAGAATCTATGCCAAGGCACATTGAAGCTGTTCTGTCTCATGGTGGCCCACCCCCAAGAGAGTTCAAGAACTTTGTAGAATTCAAGCCGAGGCACATTGAAGCTGTTCTGTCTCATGGTGGCCCACCTCCAAGAGAGTTGCAGACCCTTGTAGAATTCATGCCAAGGCACATTGAAGATGTTCTGTCTCATGGTGGCCCACCTCCAAGAGAGTTCCAGAACCTTGTAGAATTCATGCCAAGGCACATTGAAGCTGTACTGTCTCATGGTGGCCCACCTCCAAGAGAGTTCCAGAACCTTGTAGAATCTATGCCAAGGCACATTAAAGATGTTCTGTCTCATGGTGGCCCACCCCCAAGAGAGTTCCAGAACCTTGTAGAATTCAAGCCAAGGCACATTGAAGATGTTCTGACGGCTTGTGGCCCAACGGCCAATTAAAACACTTCATGTTGGTGCTTCCTCTTTTTTAGCAGTTACCTTGTAAGTCCATTACTATGGAAACGAAAGGGAAAGGGGTACAACTGAATGCCTTCAACTGAAATGGCTATTCTGCATTTAACCCAACCACTATGGTGGTATAGTATAGTGTCCCAAATGGCACCCTTTTCCCTATGGGGGCTCTGGTCAAAAGTAGTGCACTATGTAGGGGATAGGGTGCCATTTAGGACTAACCTTTGTGTTCTTTAATAGCATCATATCCCAGCCCCTTACCGAGTTGAGGAGGATCCCAAGTAGCTGCTTCTTCACGTTTAATAAATCCACCAACTTCCTCTCCTTCCTCCTCCTCAGTGTGACCACGCTCTCTCTTTACAGTGGATGTTTGCAGATGTGCAGTCATGGTATGTGTCCCACATGGAACACTGTTCCTTATATAGTGAGTCCTCTGGTGTAGCATGAGGTCATAGGCACCAGGGAACTCCTGTCCACAGGCACAGCAGCAGTGGTGAGACGACGTGGCTGTCTGATGAGTCTCCCGGTGAGACGACGTGGCTGTCTGATGAGTCTCCCGGAGTGACGACGTGGCTGTCTGATGAGTCTCCCGGAGAGACGACGTGGCTGTCTGATGAGTCTCCCGGTGAGACGACGTGGCTGTCTGATGAGTCTCCCGGAGTGACGACGTGGCTGTCTGATGAGTCTCCCGGAGAGACGACGTGGCTGTCTGATGAGTCTCCCGGAGAGACGACGTGGCTGTCTGATGAGTCTCCCGGTGAGACGGCGTGGCTGTCTGATGAGTCTCCCAGAGAGACGACGTGGCTGTCTGATGAGTCTCCCAGAGAGACGATTTTTCTGTCTGATGAGTCTCCCGGAGAGACGATTTTTCTGTCTGATGAGTCTCCCGGAGAGACGACGTGGCTGTCTGATGAGTCTCCCGGAGAGACGATGTGGCTGTCTGATAGTCTCGTGGTGTTGCTCAGGTTCTCCTGATGTAGAGGTAGTCTCCTCACTGCCGTGGCTGGAGGCAGGACTCATTCCTGTGGGGGAAAATAATATGGATTTACAAATAGAGCAAATAGGTCAATAACTATGGTAGTATTGGTTGAGTCGATCCCAAATGACTCCCTATTCCCTTTATGGTGCACTACTTTTGACCAGAACCCTATGGGCCCTAGTCAAAAGTAGTAAACTATGTAGGGAATAGGTTGCCATTAGGGATCGACTCAACCAATACTACCATAGTTATTGACCTATTTGCTCTATTTGTAAATCCATATTATTTTCCCCCACAGGAATGAGTCCTGCCTAGTGCACTACTTTACCCTGTGATACATCCCAAATGACTCCCTATTCCCTTTATGGTGCACTACTTTTGACCAGAACCCTATGGGCCCTAGTCAAAAGTAGTAAACTATGTAGGGAATAGGTTGCCATTAGGGATGTATCACAGGGTAAAGTAGTGCACTATGTAGGGAATAGGTTGCCATGAGGGATGTATCACAGGGTAAAGTAGTGCACTATGTAGGGAATAGGTTGCCATTAGGGATGTATCACAGGGTAAAGTAGTGCACTATGTAGGGAATAGGTTGCCATTAGGGATGTATCACAGGGTAAAGTAGTGCACTATGTTGGGAATAGGGTGCCATTTGGGGCCTATGTTTTATGTTTAAAGGCATCCTTTCACCACTACTTACCAAGCTGAAGAGAATCCAAATGACCTAATTCTCCTTCAGAATGTATCAATCCACCTACTTCCTCTTCTTCCTCCATTTTCTCTTCTTCCTTCTCTTCCTCCTCAGTGCCATTAGTCTCTCTCTCTCTCTACAGTGTGGGCAGTCATATCTTGCTGTTTGGGGTTTTAGGCTGGGTTTCTGTACAGCACTTTGAGATATCAGTTGATGTACGAAGGGCTATATAAATAAATTTGATTTGATTTGATCTTCCTGCTGAGTCAAGCCCATGCCACAGACAGGGCAGGAGTAAGGTTTCTCTCCTGTGTGCACTACCTGGTGTAGCGTCAAGTTCTTCCTGGATGCAGAACATCGGTAAGGTTTCACCCCTTGGTGGATCTGTTGGTGTCTGCGTAGTTTATAAGAGGTAGGGAACTCCTTTCCACACTCTCTGCAGCCGTGTGTCTCTTCTTGGATTTGTGTTTGGACTGGTCCTATTGTTTAGGTTCTCCTGAGGTAGAACCTCCTCACTGTCAGAGTGACGGCTGCAACTCTCTCCTGTGGCGATATAGGAAGAGTCCGGCCCGTCTAGCTCCAATGGGAACCACATTAGAGGCCCAGTTCCAAATAGAACCTACACACTTGTTGAGATCTGATTGGTCTAAGCAGTACGGGGATGATTCCACCTGACCTCTCAGAGGACAAGGTGGAGCTTTTTCTCAAGTGGGATCTTATTGGACTATCAGCATGAACTAATAAAGCCAATCTCTGTCTGCTCACTGGTTGCTGCTACAGCTGACCCTTTAATGCTCTTGACGATACAAAAGCAGTTTCCACAAAGATGATATGTGTTGCAAATGGCACTCTGTTCCCTATATACAGCATCAATCTATTGCACTAAAGAGTTGTCATTTGGAACGTAAACCTTGGGTCTTTGTCAGGTTATTCTCTCTTGTGTCCAGCTACATGGGACAACTATTGAAAGACATTGCACACTCACCAGTATTACTCTGACCACAAGGTGCATGATCATCATCTTCTGGCTCCTCTTTGAATACAATGTTAAATCTTTGGACCATCTCGGGACCCTGGAGTCTGCTGCTCTGGTCACCATGGTTACAGCCAGGACTCCGCCATTTTGACTGTTGGCGTTCATCAAACTATTAAAAAGGTGAGAGAGCACATCACAAAACGTATCAGTAATGTAAATTAAGCTTTGTTTACAGTCCTAACAACTAGCTTAGTTAGGGTTGATAACGTTTTTTTTTTTTGACAACTTATCGACTTATTAAACTCTGACAAGTGCAGTTGCATAGCCAAACGCGTTAGTTAGCTAATATAGCTAGCTAGTTAACGTTAGCAAACTAATAAGTTAAGAGGTTGTCTTCTCACCTCATGCATTGTGAATGGGCTTCAAATATCTCAAATAATATGTTGTTGTGCCAGAGTTATTCCAGTCTCTTGCTGTGCTGTGAGGGAGAAATGTTATCTAACGATAGCGCGCTGCTACAACTGGCTAGTATTGTAGCTCCTAAACTGGCAGAGGCGGAAATCCTGCGTTTCATAGTTCCATACGTTAACTAGTCCAGCCAGTGAATAATACTTAACGTTACCATAACTGTATCATAAGTTATATCTGGTGATATTAGCTGTATGGAACTAGCTACAATGCTTTGAAGTGCGATAAATAAACTGGTTAGTTAACATCAGCTAGCTGCATTACTACTTCCGTGTTTGGTTTACGTCGTCTTCTTGGTGCGCCTTAGTAAATCAAATCCAATTGTATTGGTGGCGTGCACATCTTTTGCAGCTGTTATCGCAGGTGCAGTGACATGCTTATGTTTCTAGTTCGTGCAGTAATACCAATTAATACAAAACACAAAATCCCCCCAAAATAAAAAATGTGGAAATTAAGAAATATGAGAACGAGCAATGGTCCAAGTCTGGAATGTCAATGTATATATGTTGAGGTTTGTATAGACCGTATATTAATATATAAGGTGTGTATAGCAGTAGTAATATAGCATTAGCATTGGCTAAAATACAGTATATACATATGAAGTGTGTAAAACAAAATATGATTAAAGTGACCAGTGGTAGGAAGCAGTCTGTAAGGTGCGGTGTAGAGTACCAGGCTGGGCAGAGGCCGGCTAATGGTGACTAATTAACAATCTGATGGCCTGGAAATAGAAGCTGTTTTTTTTTCGCCTCTTGGATGCACCTGTACTGTCATCATTTGGGCTGGATGGGAAAGACAGTGTCCAAAGCCTGTTACAATATATCAGTATACTAAGTAGCCTACTGACACGGTTTCTTAAATCACATGTTTTATAGATAATAAACACATAAGATGTTTATCCCCACAATGCTCTTGTATTAATTCCATCAGGACATATGATCAGTGAGTAACATGTCACTAGTGGTCTGTAAGTCACTGGATTTCTTGGCACAATATGTAACATCAATGAGGTGAAATAATAATAATATACAGACAATTCAAATGGGTGGCAAGTAAATAATGTGTTGTTTGACGTAATTCTTTATGACCAAACAGAAGCTTTGTGCAGAGGGGCCCTTAGTTTTGTTCTTATAAAATATATCAGGAACGAAACACGTAACAGACGAACAGGTGGTGGGAAATATAACATGGCTGAAGAAGTTCGGATTCTCTGTCCTTGTGCACTCGCGCACTCCCCCTCATGTATTTAAAGGAATGGATTGGTGGAAAGGGAATATGGTGGAAACTCCCTCGAGCCATGCTTGCACCAATCCAATGGCTTTAAATGCATGAGGGGTTCGTGACCAAGTGCACACTTCTGAAAGAGGGCAGAGATAGTAGTGCTGCCATTGTCAAATCAAATCAAATGTTATTTGTCACATGCGCCGAATACAACAGGTGTAGACCTTACAGTGAAACGCGTACTTACAAGCCCTTAATTATTAACCAACAATGCAGTTTTAAGAAAAAATACACACACACAAAAAAAATGTACCAAATAATTAAAGAGCAGCAGTAAAGTAACAATAGCGAGGCTATATACAGGGGGGTACCGGTGCAGTTGTTTCTTTGATGCGAAGTGTTCCATGATGTAACGTCACTAATGTTGAGCTGTGCTAAACTAAGTGTGATAAACCAGACTTTCAGTCACTCACAACCACTTACACCTGGGTTGGGGTCAATTTGAGTTTAAGTCAATCCTTTCAGGATGTAAATTGACATTCCAATTCAATAATTGAAAGAAAAAACATATATTTTCAATGACTTCTCAATAAGTTGAAAAATAAAAGATGAATAAAAAAATTCAATAAAGTTGTTCCATTCAAATCACTTCCTGAATTGACTGCCTTCAATTCAAATTGACCCTAAACCTGATTTACAGTCTAGCGGTCATGGTTTCCATCACAGGTTCTTACACCCAGAATAACATGCAGAATCTCACCTAATCTAATTGAATAGGATCTCTGTGAGTTTCACCCAGAATAACATGCAGAATCTCACCTAATCTAATTGAATAGGATCTCTGTGAGTTACACACAGAATAACATGCAGAATCTCACCTAATCTAATTGAGTAGGATCTCTGTGAGTTACACACAGAATAACATGCAGAATCTCACCTAATCTAATTGAGTAGGATCTCTGTGAGTTACACACAGAATAACATGCAGAATCTCACCTAATCTAATTGAATAGGATCTCTGTGAGATACACACAGAATAACATGTAGAATCTCACCTAATCTAATTGAGTAGGATCTCTGTGAGTTACACACAGAATAACATGTAGAATCTCACCTAATCTAATTGAATAGGATCTCTGTGAATTACACACAGAATAACATGTAGAATCTCACCTAATCTAATTGAATAGGATCTCTGTGAATTACACACAGAATAACATGTAGAATCTCACCTAATCTAATTGAATAGGATCTCTGTGAGTTTCACCCAGAATAACATGCAGAATCTCACCTAATCTAATTGAATAGGATCTCTGTGAGATACACACAGAATAACATGTAGAATCTCACCTAAACTAATTGAATAGGATCTCTGTATCTACAGGAATGATTACATCAGTTGTTTAAATGAACTAGATAACTTGTAAATGCAACAAGTACTAATATTGTATGATATAATAGCAGTCACAAATCTTTCCAATAAAAAGAAATGGAGACATTTATGGTCTGTTTGCATATATTTTAGAGACAATTTATACAGAGCATTTGTATAAAACCTGTATAAATCAAATGTATTTATATAGCCCTTCGTACATCAGCTGATATCTCAAACCAAACCCAGCCTAAAACCCAGCACGGCCAGGTGGACTGGGGACAGCAAGGAGTCATCATGTCAGGTAATCCTGGGGCATGGTCCTAGGGCTCAGGTCCTCCGAGAAGTACTCCAGATATAACACACTGACCCTAGCCCCCCCGACACATAAACTACTGCAGCATAAATACTGGAGGCTGAGACATATACCTGAGTATAACAGGTATTTATAATTTTATAACCAATATTTTTAGGTTGAATGTAATTTATGACACAATTTCTGATACATCACATGCCTTACTTTTATTTTTCCGCATCTGTAAAAGCAGGAAATGCATCACCTACTGCCGTTCATACCAATTAGACTGGTTTTGTATTTCTCCCTGACCAAGATGGCTGCCATTTTGGCTCCACTATGGAACTTTGAGGGTTTATGGCGTAGCCCCCTCTTGTAATTTAATAGGATATCTATGGCTCCAACTAGTTAGCTACCTAGCTGACGTTAGCTAACCTCCTGCATTGTGAATGAACTCGAAATTATCTCGAGAAGTACGCTGTGCCTGCGTTAATCCACCGTTGCTGGCTTTGCTACGAAGAACAAAAATGTTGTTCTTTCCTTGTTGCGTTCAGCTCAAAGAAAGGTTACGCTAGCAAGTTGCAAGCTAACGTTAGTCAGTGAAGTGAGAACGTAAACAACCGCTTATCCAACGTTAGCTTAGCTAGCTACATTACTACTTCCTTGTGTCCTTCAGGTCCTCTCCTGCCTGGACATTACTGCCACCATCTGAGCTGGAGGGAAAGAAAACAGGAACCATAACCAGAATGCTACTTTATTAATCATGACATGGTTATTCTCAGTGAGGAACATTTCACAAGTGGGCTACAAGTCACGGTTGATTTCTTAGCACCATCACAGCATTGATGAAAAATTGGCCCCCCCTTTTTGTTGCTCATAATATGTTGATTGATGAGATGAGTGAGAGTTAGCATGATTATCTAACTGATCAGAGATGGTGACAACACAGACACAGCTTCAGCGAGAAGAAGAACTCAAAGTCGCGGTTAATTGTCATAGTACTGGCAGTCCTGCATCTCCGTATCACTCTCCATCTTTGGCACTTTCTTGGACATTTGAGCCCTGGTTAAGTGCTTTGGCCTGCCTAACTGGCGGGTCGGTCCGATGGGCTTGGCGTCATGTGTCCTCTGGTGCTGCCGGAGCCCTTGTTTACGAACAAAGCTCTTGTCGCATTCAATGCACTTGTGGGGTTTCTCACCTGTGTGTGTTCTGAGGTGGACTTTGAGGTCAAATTCTCTGGGGTAAGTCTTGCCACACACAGGGCAGACGAGGCACTTTTCTCCCGAGTGAGATCTCATGTGTTTGTGTAGTTCTGGGAGGTTAGAGTGTTCCTCGCCGCACACGAGGCAGCCGTGAGATGTGACGTCTGCGTGGTTCTCCTGGTGTTGTTCAGCTTCTCCCGATGTACAGGGACTCCCCTCACCAGTGGACCAGGAGCTGGGATAATCTCCTGTGGGAAAGAAACAGTGTGCAAATCTGAACCGTTTCAGATACCCTATTTCCTATTTGTTTTAATGCCATTTCATATATTTTTTCACTCTATAGCCCACACACTATTTGTAGCTTGCAAACCAGGGTCCTACCACTTCCATTAATGTTTTACATGCAACGTGCTAAATATGAAGCTGTTAGGCGTGTAGGCTGTCGTCATCAATCATGATTAATCAATAATAATAATAATAAATCAATGACAGCATAACGTGTTCTCACCAGTGTGCACTTTCTGATGCGTTTTTAAATTTCCTTTCTGCGTGAAACTCATCCCACACACAGAGCACTGGTAAGGCCTCTCTCCTGTGTGTGTTCTCATGTGTCGGTCCAGGTAATATGTTTGAGGGAACTCCTTCCCACAGTCTGGGCATCTGTGAGTCGCCTTAGCTCTCCTCTGTCGGTGTTCAAGTGCTCTTGATACAGAGGAACTCAACTCCCCTTCAGAACAGTGAAGCCGCTGATGAATCTTCAGATAGCCTTTCTGAGTGAAACTCTTTCCACAGACTGAGCAAGGATGTTTCTCTCCGGCGTGCGACTTCTCGTGCGTTGTCAAATTTCCTTTTTGAGTAAAACTCTTCTCACACAGAGAGCAAGAGAAAGGCTTCTCTCCTGTGTGGGATCGCTGGTGTACTTTCAGTAATGCTTTATGAGTAAAGGTCTTCTTACACACACAGCAGGTGTAAGGCTTGTCTCCAGTGTTTGTCTTCAAGTGAACCTCCAGAACATTCTTGGAAGAGAACTCTTGTCCACAACAACAGCCAATCTTGTCATCCGGTTCGGTTTTAATCTGTTCAGAATGTTTCTTCTGGTGGTGGCATCTCAAACTACATTGATAGGTGAAGCCCTTCCCACACTCAGAGCAGGTATAAGGCTTCTCTCCTGTGTGGGTTCGCTGGTGTATTTGTAGCGCCAATAATGTCTGGCAGTGTTTCCCACAATCTGGGCATGGGTGGGTCTTTTTCTGCCTCGTTCTGCGTTTCATCTGGTGTTGTTCAGGTTCTCCTGATATAGAGGGTCTCTCCCTGGCTGCAGAGTGATGGCTAGGACTCTCTCCTGTGGGGATGAGACAGGACAGATAGTCAGTGAGACTGAGTCAGACTCAGGTTCTCCTGATGTAGAGGGTCTCTCCCCGGCTGCAGAGTGATGGCTGGGACTCTCTCCTGTGGGGATGAGACAGGACAGATAGTCAGTGAGAATGAGTCAGGCTCTCCTGATGTAGAGGGTCTCCCCAGCTGCAGTGATGGCTGGGACTCTCTCCTGTGGGGATGAGACAGGACAGATAGTCTGTGAGACTGAGTCAGACTCAGGTTCTCCTGATGTAGAGGGCATCTCCTCGCCTGCAGAGTGATGGCTGGGACTGAGTTTATTGTACATACCTACTGCGTTTCTCCATTGTTTTACACCACCTCCCATGCTACTCCCATTCTCATATTTATGGCAACACACAAGACTGAGTCCCAAATCATGCCACCCTATTCCCTATATAGTGCACCACTTTTGATTAGAGCCCGATGGACCATAGAGAGCAGTGTAGTAGATAGGGATTAGTATTCCCTTTGGGACCCATCCCAAGTTAGCATGGCTCCAGCTACTCACCTGTATTATCTAGTTCCCAGTCTTCTTCTTCTTTGACTACGATATTAAATGTTGGTGTTTCACTGTTGATGTCCAGACTCACAGTAACCCTCTCCTGACCCTGCGGTGTGCCTTTCTGATCACCGTGGTTACTGTCCTCCTGGTCGCCATGGTTACTTTCATGACCCGGGGACACCGTGGGTTGGGGTTTAGTGGAGCAGGGTGGAGACGGGCTGGACGGGTCCTATATGATGAAGAGTGACAGCGGAGTTTTCACAACAAGCTACATTATGAAAGATGGACTAAGCAATATGACACCATCCTTAACAGCAAGGCAATGTCTCTGCTTGTTATAGAAATTACCATTTCTCAGTAAAGAAACCGTTCAAACTAAAAATACTTGCAAACCAAATTACAGCAGCTAATTTATTGTATTTTCATTCACCTAGCTAGCTAGCGCTGGCCAGTTAGCTAACGGTAGATGCCTACTAGAAAACAAAGTCGTATCATCAAGCAACAAAAACGTAGCTAGCTAGTACTGCTGTTACTAGCATGCGTTGAGCAACTTGACTTGCAAGCTAGCCGCACCATTTGGTATAGCAACAAACGAGCAGTTTGCAGAGCAGAAAAGTGATGTGACTAGCACACGTTCAGATTACTACCTCTTCCATTGTAAATCAATCCCTGAGCTAGCTAGCTAACTGATAAATTAGATATACTTCTAGTTTAGTTTTAACTTATGATGACTGCCAATGCTGTTGGTCGTAACCTCGCGTCTCGTCGGATGTAGGCTGGGAAATACCAACACCTGAGAATATTTAATCGAAAGTTACTGTATTCTTTTTTTCAAATAGCAATGCTAACGTTACATTGTTTACATTTAAATAAACGGGTAAATAAACTGTCAAACTTTCGTTGGCTTCCTACTTCCGGTTTAGCGCCGACATGCGGTCTGGAAGTTAAAGGCAAATTGATTACAGATCTCTTGCAGTGGTGCAACGTACTTAATTAAGTGTAAATACTTTGAAGTATTACATAAGTAGTTTTTTTTTGGGGGGGGGGGTCTGTACTTTACATATTTTGCCACATTTTACTCCAAATCATGGACTTTTTACTCCATATATTTTCCCTAACACCCAAAAGTACTCATTACATTTAGAATGCTTAGCATGACAGGAAAATGGTTCAAGACACGCATGTATCAAGCTAACATCCCTGGTCATTCCTACTGCCTCTGATCTGGCAGACTCACTAAATACAAATATGTTGTCAAAATATGTCTGAGTGTTGGGAGTGAAACTCTTGAGGAAATGAGGGATACAAATGATGTTATGATGTAGGATGCTTGTTCCTGGCATGGTTTTGAGAAACGCTGCCTTAGAGCACGTATCAAACTCATTCCGCGGAGGGCCGAGTGTCTGCAGGTTTTCGCTCCACCCTTGTACTTGATTGACAAATAAAGGTCCCTCATTAGTAAGGATCTCTGTCTTAATTGATAGGAAAGAAATACCTGCAAACACTCGTCCCTCCTTACAGCCATTTTGAGTGATCACCTTAAACCAGGTGTTCCTGGAGCTACCGTCCTGTAGGTTTAAACCAGGGCTCTCCAACAATGTTCCTGGGGAGCTACCATCCTGTAGGTTTAAACCAGCGCTCTCCAACCCTGTTCCTGGGGAGCTACAGTCCTGTAGGTTTACACCAGGGCTCTCCAACCCTGTTCCTGGGGAGCTACAGTCCTGTAGGTTTACACCAGGGCTCTCCAACCCTGTTCCGTCCTGTAGGTTTAAACCAGGGCTCTCTAACCCTGTTCCTGGGGAGCTACCGTCCTGTAGGTTTAAACCAGGGCTCTCCAACACTGTTCCTGGGGAGCTACCGTGCTGTAGGTTTAAACCAGGCCTCTCCAACACTGTTCCGTCCTGTAGGTTTAAACCAGGGCTCTCTAACCCTGTTCCTGGGGAGCTACCGTCCTGTAGGTTTAAACCAGGCCTCTCCAACACTGTTCCTTCCTGTAGGTTTAAACCAGGCCTCTCCAACACTGTTCCCTCTTGTAGGTTTAAAGCAGGCCTCTCCAACACTGTTCTGTCTTGTCGGTTTAAATCAGGCCTCTCCAATACTGTTCTGTCTTGTCGGTTTAAAGCAGGCCTCTCCAACACTGTTCTGTCTTGTCGGTTTAAAGCAGGCCTCTCCAACACTGTTCCCTCTTGTAGGTTTAAATCAGGCCTCTCCAACACTGTTCCATCTTGTCGGTTTAAACCAGGCCTCTCCAACACTGTTCCGTACTGTAGGTTTTTGCTACAACCTTCAGGTAGCGCACCTGATTCTAATAATTAGCTGGTTGATGAGCTGATTCTAATAATTAGCTTGTTGATGAGCTGAATCTGGTTAGTTACAACTGGGGTTGGAGTGAAAACCTATAGGAGGGTTGCTCTCCAGGAACAAGGTTGGAGAACCCTGGCTGAAACCTATGGTGAATCATTTAAATGCTGATGGCAGTGACTTCCGAGAATTGAAGGGTTTGATGAGCATGAAAACAATGTAAACCATATGCCATGGCCGTCTCAGTCACCAGATCTCAACTCAGTTGAACACGTATGGGAGATTCTGCAGCAAGACCAGAGCCAGTGTTTTCCACCATCAACAAAACAAAATATGATGTAATTTCTCGTGTAAGAATGGTGTCACATCCCTCCAATAGAGTTCCAGACACGTGTAGAATTTATGCCAAGGTGCATTGAAGATGTTCTAACTGATCGTGTTGACCCAACGTCCTATAAAGAAGACGCCTTATATTGGTGTTTCCTTTATTCTGGCAGTTACCTGTAGCTATTTGACCACTTCTGAATTTAAATGTTTTATAGAGACCCCTTTCTGGTTGAAAACATTGCCGCACGAGGGCGACGTGCGCAAGTTGGTGGAAGAACAAGAGGGAGTTGTTAAAGAACAAGAGGGAGTTGTTAAAGAACAAGGGGGAGTTGTTAAAGAACAAGAGGGAGTTGTTATAGAAAAAGAGGGAGTTGTTATAGAAAAAGAGGGAGTTGTTATAGAAAAAGAGGGAGTTGTTATAGAAAAAGAGGGAGTTGTTATAGAACAAGAGGGAGTTGTTATAGAACAAGAGGGAGTTGTTATAGAACAAGAGGGAGTTCTTATAGAACAAGAGGGAGTTGTTATAGAACAAGAGGGAGTTCTTATAGAACGCCAGCAAAAAAAAGCATCTATTTACATGTTGCTTATGAGTGCATTTCACACTACTTTTGGATTATACATGGATTTTAAGGGTCATATGAATGTCCTGATTAATTTAGTGTTTGTGTCATCATCACAAATCAACTGCATTATACTTAAACACTTCAACTTAAACCAGTAAAATGTCTCTTTTGGCTAGATTTTGCGACAGGTTATAATCAATGAGCGTTAGCATTCTAGCTAACAACTGCTACATCCAAAAATAGTAATTTTGCTAAGATCACAACCAAATATAATCTTAGCGACTGTTAAAGAAATAATCAAAACATAATTGTAAGCCTATAAGAACACCAAAACGTTTATTTTGTTTAGAAGTAATAAAAACGTAAATCTAGGCTATGAGGGCAGATCGCGCGATGGCTTCCTTACTGCCACCCGAAAGAGTCGCGCATCTGTGACGTCGGTGTATCGTGCCCTGGATAAGGTGTAATAAAGGAGAGATGTTTTTTCCCCAAATGTTCATTTATTGGACCATGGCGTTATATGAAATTTCTTAGTATCATGATAGCTTCAATAAGTAAAATAAGATATATAAAATAAACAAGAAATACAATGCACAGGATTACATAGTATGATTATCTTACACAGCACAGTGGACTGTATTGTACTGATCACAACAACACACACACAAATACATGCGTGCATACAGACGCGCGCGCACACACCAGAAAGAATAACGATTCTGTAGTCATAAGAGGCATTGTGAGTGTCCAAAATAGCACCCTATTCCCTATATAGTGCACTGCATTTCAGCAGAGCCCTTAAAAGGTTCCCATATGGGCCTTGGTCAAAAGTAGTGCACTATATAGGGAATAGGGTGCCATTTGGGATGTTGATATGGACCCAGCCCCGTGTTTAAAGGTGCCAGCACTGCCAGTGTCCTCTCTCCATCTGCGGTAAGGGCATGAGTCTCTCATATTTACATTGATGTATGCATTTTTTACTTAGCTCTTCCTACCCTGGGTGGTTGGTTGGACCTTCCACTACTAGAGCCCACCCTGGGTGACTGGTTGGACCTTCCACTACTAGAGCCCACCCTGGGTGGTCTGCCTAAATGGCGGGTCGGTCCTATGGGCTTGGGAGCATGTGACCGCCGGTGTTGTTGGAGATTGTTTTTCCGGACGTAGGCCTTCCCGCAGTCATAACACTGGTACGGTCTCTCTCCTGTGTGCGTTCTGAGGTGGACTCGGAGGTCGTATTCCCGGGTGTAAGTCTTGCCACATTCAGGGCAGAGATAGTGTTTTTCTCCCCTGGGGGACATGGTGGGTTTCTGTGGTGCCGGGAGGTGGTGGCTTCCCTCCCTCTGCGCTGCCGAGAGGTGGTGGCTTCCCTCCCTCTGCGCTGCCGGGAGGTTGTGGGTTTGTGGTGCCGGTAGGTTGTGGGTTTGTAGTGCCGGGATTTGGTGGGTTTGTGGTGCCGGGAGGTGGTGGGTTTGTGGTCCCGGGAGGTGGTGGGTTTGTGGTGCCGGGAGGTTGTGGGGTTGTGGTGCCGAATGGTTGTAGGTTTGTGGTGCCGGTAGGTTGTGGGTTTGTGGTGCCGGTAGGTTGTGGGTTTGTGGTGCCGGTAGGTTGTGGGTTTGTGGTGCCGGTAGGTTGTGGGTTTGTGGTGCCGGTAGGTTGTGGGTTTGTGGTGCCGGTAGGTTGTGGGTTTGTGGTGCCGGAAGGTTGTGGGTTTGTGGTGCCGGAAGGTTGTGGGTTTGTGGTGCCCGTTGGTTGTGGGTTTGTGGTGCCGGTGGGTTGTAGGTTTGTGGTGCCGGAAGGTTGTGGGTTTGTGGTGCCGGATGGTTGTGGGTTTGTGGTGCCCGTTGGTTGTGGGTTTGTGGTGCCGGTAGGTTGTAGGTTTGTGGTGCCGGAAGGTTGTGGGTTTGTGGTGCCGGAAGGTTGTGGGTTTGTGGTGCCGGAAGGTTGTGGGTTCCCTCGCCAATCTGATTCAGAAATTGTTGTGGTTTCCCAACATTATGTCTGTTGTCCAGAGGCTGTTTCGCTGCTTCTGAAGAAGTCGTCCTCATGTCCATGTCAGGCAGCAAACTGGGATCCCTGCCTGCATGACAGACAAAACGGACAGAGAGAAAGGAGAGACACGATGCAACAATGTTATTGTTAAGGTGTGGATGAGTATACTAAGTCATGGTTTTCATGTTGTTTTAAACAACATGGTTGGATCACTGACAGTTAGTAGTAGCTAGTAGTCCATCAGGATGTATTAACGGTAAAGGAGGACACTCACCCGTGTGCACTTTAAAATGCGTTTTGAGATTCCCTTTCTGGTTGAACCTCATCCCACACACAGAGCACTGGTAAGGCCTCTCTCCTGTATGTGTTCTCATGTGTCTCTCCAGTTTGTTTGCTTGTGTGAACTCCTTCCCACAGTCCGGACACTTGTGAAACCTCTTCGCTCGCCGTCGTTCTTCTCCCCCGGAACAGTTGAATCGCTCGTGGGTCATCAGGAGTCCTTTACTGATGAAGCCCTTGCCACACTCAGAGCAGAGGAAAGGCATCTCTCCTGTGTGTGTTCGCTCGTGGACTTTTAACGTATACTTACTAGAGCAGGTCCGTCCGCACACGGAGCACAGGGGCTTCTCCTCGGTGTGCGTTCGCTCGTGGGCTTTCCAAGCCGGTTTGTGATAGTAACCCTTGCCACAGAAAGAGCAAGAGTAAGGCATCTCTCCTGTGTGGGATCGCTGGTGTTCTTTTAATGATTCTTTATTGAACCTCTTGCCACACACACAACAGGTGTAAGGCTTGGCTCCCGTGTCTGTCTTCAAGTGAACCTCCAGAACGCACTTTGAGGAGAACTCTTGTCCACAGCAGCAGGTCATCTTCTCATTCGGGTCTGTTTTAATCTGTTCAGAATTCCTCTTTTGATGGTATCTCAAACTACATTGATGAGCGAAGCCCTTCCCACACTCAGAGCAGGTATAAGGCTTCTCTCCTGTGTGTGTTCGCTGGTGTGTTTTCAAAGCTTGTCTAATAATGAATGTTTTCTTACACACAAAGCAAGCGTAAGGCTTCTCTCCTGTGTGGGTTCGCTGGTGTATTTGTAGTGCCGATAATGTCTGGCAGTGTTTCCCACAATCTGGGCATAGGTGGGTCTTTTTCTGCCTCGTTCTGCGTTTCATCTGGTGTTGTTCAGGTTCTCCTGATGTAGAGGGCCTCTCCCCGGCTGCAGAGTGATGGCTGGGACTCTCTCCTGTGGGGATGAGACAGGACAGATAGTCAGTGAGACTGAGTCAGACTCAGGTTCTCCTGATGTAGAGGGTCTCTCCCCAGCTTCAGAGTGATGGCTGGGACTCTCTCCTGTGGGGATGAGACAGGACAGATATAGTCAGTGAGACTGAGTCAGACTCAGGTTCTCCTGATGTAGAGGGTCTCTCTCCAGCTTCAGAGTGATGGCTGGGACTCTCTCCTGTGGGGATGAGACAGGACAGATATAGTCAGTGAGACTGAGTCAGACTCAGGTTCTCCTGATGTAGAGGGTCTCTCCCTGGCTGCAGAGTGATGGCTGGGACTCTCTCCTGTGGGGATGAGACAGGACAGATAGTCAGTGAGACTGAGTCAGACTCAGGTTCTCCTGATGTAGAGGGTCTCTCCCCAGCTTCAGAGTGATGGCTGGGACTCTCTCCTGTGGGGATGAGACAGGACAGATATAGTCAGTGAGACTGAGTCAGACTCAGGTTCTCCTGATGTAGAGGGTCTCTCCCCAGCTTCAGAGTGATGGCTGGGACTCTCTCCTGTGGGGATGAGACAGGACAGATAGTCAGTGAGACTGAGTCAGACTCAGTGTGCATATGCAGACCTACCGGGTTTCTCCCTTATTTTACAACGTCTCCTGTGCTTCTCCTGTTGCAGGTTTGATGGCAAAGCAAGACAGCTCCCCAAATGGCACCCTATAAAGTGCACTCCTTTTGACCATAGCCATAGGGTTCTGGTCAAGAGTAGTGGACGAGATAGGGAATAAGGTGCCATTCTGGTCAAGAGTAGTGGACGAGATAGGGAATAAGGTGCCATTCTGGTCAAGAGTAGTGGACGAGATAGGGAATAAGGTGCCATTCTGGTCAAGAGTAGTGGACGAGATAGGGAATAAGGTGCCATTCTGGTCAAGAGTAGTGGACGAGATAGGGAATAAGGTGCTATTTTGGTCAACAGTAGTCCACTAGATAGGGAATAAGGTGCCATTCTGGTCAACAGTAGTGCACTAGATAGGGAATAGGGCCCTTGTCAACAGTAGTGCACTAGATAGGGAATAGGGTGCCATTCTGGTCAACAGTAGTGCACTATATAGGGAATAGGGTGCAATTCTGGTCAACTGTAGTGTACTAGATAGGGATTAGTATTCCCTTTGGGACCCATCCCAATTTAGCATGGCTCCAGCTACCCACCTGTATTATCTAGTTCCCAGTCTTCTTCTTCTTCTTTGACTACGATATTAAATGTTGGTGTTTCACTGTTGATGTCCAGACTCACAGTAACCCTCTCCTGACCTTGCGGTTTGTCATTCTGATCACCATGGTTACTGTCCTCCTGGTCGCCATGGTTCCGGTCAGGACCCGGGGACACAGTGGGTTGGGGTTCAGTGGAGCAGGATGGAGATGGGCTGGACGGGTCTTCAGAATCCTATATGATGAAGAGTGACAGCGCAGTTTTAGCAGCACACTAGCTAGTTACATTATTAATATGTCGATTTAGCAATATGACACCATCCTAAATAGCAAGGCAATTTTTTTGTTTGCTATGGAAAAAAATACAACTTCTCTATGAAATAAACGTTTCCAGTTAAGTAGAACTGGTTGAGGAACTATCAGTGGAAAGCTTCAAGTCGCTCGGCGTACACATCCCTGACCATTTGAAATGGTCCACACACACACACACACACAGTGTGGGGAAGAAGGCACAACAGCGCCTCTTCAACCTCAGGAGGCTGAAGACATTTGTCTTGGTCCCGAAGACCCTCACAAACTTTTACAGATGCACAATTGAGAGCATCCTGTCGAGCTGTATAACCGCCTGGTACGGCAACTGCACCGCCCGCAACTGTAGGGCTCTCCAGAGGGTGGTGTGGTCTACCTAATGCATCATCAGGGGCACACTGCCTGCCCTCCAGGACACCTACAGCACCCGATGTCACAGGAAGGCCCAAAAAAATCATAAAGGACATCAACCACCTGAGCCACGGCCTGTTCACCCCGCTATCATCCAGAAGGCGAGGTCAGTACAGGTGCTTCAAAGTTGGACAGGTAGGCTGAAAAACAGCCTCTATCTCAAGGCCATCAGACTGTTAAATAGCCCTCACTAGATGACTTCCAACCGGTTACTCAACCCTGCACCTTAGAGGCTGCTGCCCTACAAACATAGACATGGAATCACTGGCCACTTTAATAATGGAACACTAGTCACTTTAATAATGTTTACATACTGCTTTACTCATCTCATATGTATATACTGTATTCTATTCTACTGTATTTAGTCAATGCTTTACTCATCTCATATGTATATACTGTATTCTATTCTACTGTATTTAGTCAATGCTTTACTCATCTCATATGTATATACTGTATTCTATTGTACTGTATTTAGTCAATGCCACTCCGACATTGCTCGTCCTAATATTTATACATTTCTTAATTCCATTCTTTGATTTTTAGATGTGTGTGTTGTTGTGAATTGTTAAGATATTAATGCACTGTTGGAGCCAGGAACACAAGCATTTCGCTACACCCGCAATAAAATATGCTCAATATGTGACCAATAACGTTTGATATCAATCAATGCAAACCAAAACACACCAGCTACTGTTGATTGTATTGTCATTCATCTAGCTAGTTAGTTAACTAGCTATGTTACAAGAAAACATTATATCAGCGAGCTACAACATAGTCAGCTAGTAACGATACTGATGTTGCTACCGTTCACTGTAGTCTATAAAATACTGAGCAACTTGATTTACTAACTAGCCACAACATTTTGTATAGCAACCGCGGAGCAGATTGCAGAAAAGAGATGTGGCGAGCACACATTAATTCTTACCTCGTCCATAGCATAGGGATTTAATTCCTGTAATAACTAGAAAACTAGTTGAGTTTAAAATGTATAATGATGTCTTGCAATGTTGTTGATCGTAACCTCGAGTCTCGTTGGATGGAAGCTGAGAAATACCAACGCCTGAGGCTATTTAATCAAAAGCTGCGGTCTTCCTTTTCCATTAAATTTTTTTCTTTCTGCAAAAGTGTTTTTTGAACGATGAGATGTTATAAGTGAAGTTCGGTAAACTGTCGGAACTCAGTTTGGCTTCCTACTTCTGGTATGAGGTTGTCTTGTGTTTGTGCTGTAGCGCCCCCATGCGGTCGGGAGAACAAAGACAATAATAAGAGTACAAGTCTCTTTCAACGTAGCTCCCTGACAGTTTCTGAAGTTAAATGTTTTTATAGGTAAAGGTAATAAAGAGAGAAATACGCCCCCCCCCTCCCCCCTCCCAATGTTAATTTATTGGTCCATGTCATCGTGACATGCAAGTCACTGTGGATTTCTTAGTATCATGACCGCTTCAATCAGTAACATAAGATATATATATAAAAAACACAAGGACTAAAATGCAAACACTTCATTTTTGTTGATTTGAAATATGCACAGGACGACAACTACAGTTGGAATGATTATCTTACACAATACAGCAGACTTTATTGTACTGATCACAGATGAGGAAGCAACACACACACACACACACACACACACACACACACACACACACACCACACACACACACCATCCGGGTTGAAGTGTAAAGACAACAGATGACATCTCTGACAACTTAGCCATCTCTGCTTATACTGTCAATGAAATCAAAATGTTATAATGTTATAAGGCATATAGAAAAAGGGCCGACCGTTTGATCCTGGCATTATGACACGTACGTCTCTGTGGATTCTTATTGTTGCATCATCACAGCTTCAATCAGTAAAATAACACATATTTATATATATATATATATATATATATATATTAAACACTAGAATGGACAAAAATGCAATCGCTTAATTTTTTGTTGATTTAAAAAATATGTACGTTACTATAACTACAGTTGGCAAGATTATCTCGCTCAGTGGTAACGATTATTATACTGACCCATAAATGAGGAAGCAACAACACACACACACACACACACACAGAAGCAAAAATAACAGTTCTGTTTTAGTCATGAGAGACATGCAATGTCCAAAATGGCACCCTATTCCATTTATAGTACACTACACATTTGGTCCAGAACCCCCCCCCCCCTCCCCCATGAGCCCTGGTCAAAAGCAGTGCACTACATAGGGAATAGGATGCAGACCATAGCCGTGGAGTTTAAAGATGCCAGTACTGCCAGTGTTCTCTCTCCATGTCTGGTAACGGCATGGGTCTCTCCACTCGATGTAAAGGCATGGGTCTCTCCACTGTGTGGAAGGGCATGGGTCTCTCTACACTAGAGAACGGAGGCGTGGCTTTATCAACCCTGGACAACTGCTGCTTGGAGCTTCCCATCCTGGGTGACTGGTTCGGTCTCCTGCTACTGGAACCCATGCTGACGGGTCTGCCTAACTGACGGGTCGGTCCCATGGGCTTGGGAGCGTGTGACCGCCGGTGTTGACGGAGCCCTTGTTTCCGAACAAAGGTCTTTCCGCATTCATCGCACTGGTACGGTCGCTCTCCTGTGTGCGTTCTGAGGTGGACTCGGAGGTCGTATTCCCGGGTGTAAGTCTTGCCACATTCAGGGCAGAGATAGTGTTTTTCTCCCCTGGGGGACATGGTGGGTTTCTGTGGTGCCGAGATGTGGTGGGATGTTCCCTCCCTCTGTGGTGCCGGTAGGTGGTGGGTTTGTGGTGCCGGTAGGTTTTGGGTTCCCTCCCTCTGTGGTGCCGGGAGGTGGTGGGTTTGTGGTGCCGGTAGGTTTTGGGTTCCCTCCCTCTGTGGTGCCGGGAGGTGGTGGGTTTGTGGTGCCGGTAGGTTTTGTGTTCCCTCCCTCTGTGGTGCCGGGAGGTGGTGGGTTTGTGGCGCCGGTAGGTTTTGGGTTCCCTCCCTCTGTGGTGCCGGGAGGTGGTGGGTTTGTGGTGCCGGTAGGTTTTGGGTTCCCTCCTCGTCATGCTGATGGAGGCAGCGTTGTGGCCTCCCAGCTTTACGTCTGTTGTCCCGAGGTTGTTCAGAGGGAGTCTCCATGTCAGCCACTAAACTGGGATCCACTCCTGTATAGACAGACACAGGGAAACTCAGTGGGCCCATATGGGCCCTGGTCAAAAGTAGTGCACTATAGATGAATAGGGTGTCGTCTGGGACTCAACCAATGCAACATGCAACAATGTTATTGTTAAGGTGTGAATGAGATTATTGTTTTAAAAACAACATGGTTTGGATCACTGACAGTTAATAGTAGCTAGCTAGTCAGGATGTATTAACGGTAAAGGAGAACACTCACCCGTGTGCACTTTAAAATGCGTTTTGAGATTCCCTTTCTGGTTGAACCTCATCCCACACACAGAGCACTGGTAAGGCCTCTCTCCTGTGTGTGTTCTCATGTGTCTCTCCAGTTTGTTTGCTTGTGTGAACTCCTTCCCACAGTCCGGACACTTGTGAAACCTCTTCGCTCGCCGTCGTTCTTCTCCCCCGGAACAGTTGAATCGCTGGTGGGTCGTCAGGTATGCTTTACTGAGGAAGCCCTTGCCACACTCAGAGCAGAGGAAAGGCTTCTCTCCTGTGTGTGTTCGCTGGTGGACTTTTAACGTAGTCTTGTTAGAGAAGGTCCGTCCGCACACGGAGCACAGGGGCTTCTCCTCGGTGTGCGTTCGCTCGTGGGCTTTCCAAGCCGGTTTTTGGTAGTAACCCTTGCCACAGAACGAGCAAGAGTAAGGCATCTCTCCTGTGTGAGATCGCTGGTGTTCTTTCAGCCGTTCTTTTTTACCGAACCCTTTGCCACACACACAGCAGGTGTAAGGCTTGGCTCCCGTGTCCGTCTTCAAGTGAACCTCCAGAACGCACTTTGAGGAGAACTCTTGTCCACAGCAGCAGGTCACCTTGTCGGCGGAGTCTTTCTTCTGGTGTAATCTCAAGCTACTTTGATAAGTGAAGCCCTTCCCACACTCAGAGCAGAGGTAAGGCTTCTCTCCAGTGTGGATTCTCTGGTGGACCTTCAGTGCTGATAACGATGGGCAGTGTCTCCCACACTCGGGGCAGGAGTGGGTCTTCCTGACTCCCCATTTTCTCTTCTGTTGTTCAGGTTCTCCTGAAGCAGGACTCTGTCTTTTTCTCTTCTCTGTCTCCTCTCCTGTGTGTGTCCTGTTCTCCGTCTCCTCTCCTGTGTGTGTCCTGTTCTGGTGTCTCCTTAGTGTGTACAAGGAGACAAACTTCCTCCCACACGCTAGGCAGCTGTGAGTCTTAGTTTTGCGTTTCGCTCGTCGTTGTTCAGGTTCTTCTGATTCGGAATGTTCAGGATCTTCGTATTCGGAATGTTCAGGATCTTCGGATTCGGAATGTTCTGGTTCTTCCGATGAAGAGGGACTATATTCACTGGCAGACGGTTGGTTGGGACTCTCACCTGTGGGACAGAGATGGGAGAGAATAAGGAAAAGAGGCAAGTGAGTCCAGCTCATGTTGTTATTCTTCATTTGGTCCCGGGGAATAATGTCCTGTCCAGTGGGTGTACTTGTACATCCTGTCCCAAGGCTTAATTATCTACAGACTGTGCAGTCTTTCGTTCCATCCAGCACTAACACAAAAACTAACACAAAGTGCTCTAAGTTAATGGACATTAAAGTACATCTCATCTCAACACATCTAATCACTTACCTGCAACACAACAATCCCAGTCGTCTTCCTCCTCCTTGACGACAACAACTTTTTGTAGAACTATCCGCAGACTACCCAGTTTTGACCTCTGGTCACCATGGTTGCTGTCGGGACCCGGTGATGACGTCGAGAGTTGGGGTTCTGAAGAACTGGGTGGGGACTGTCTGGACGATGGGTCTTCTGAGTCCTACAGTACAAAATAGAGTGTGTGTCAGTGTAGTCTTAAAGTAATAAGGATCTGGGCCTATATATTAATAAATCGTCTCAGAGTATGGGTGCTGATCTACGATCAGGTCCCACCCCCCTCATGTACATAATTCATTCGTTATGATCCAAAAGGCTAAACTGATCCTAGATCGGGCTAAATAGCCTGCGATTCTAGGCTACTGAAGCTGAGCTAATCTGTATCTGTTTTCTGATCTACTTTAATAATTATCTGGCCAGTAACTGTGAAGTCTCCGTGACTGGGATTTAATACTCCCATCACTCACGTTCTCCCTCCGTTCTGGCGGTATGTGTCTCTCTGGATCCGGGTCTGTCGAGCTCTCAGCGCCCCCCTCGTTCTCGGTTCTGCTTGGCTCGGTGCCGTCCAGTGTGTCCACTTGCGCTGACTGCCTGAGGATAGCATCTCGTTGTATCGTTTTGATGTCGTTTTGCAGTTGGAGTAACCAAGACATTCCCTGGTCCTCTAATTTCATTAAATCATCACTTTCACAATATTCTTCTATTTTACGACGCAACGAGCGATAATTCTTCCCTTTAACGTCGAGGCCATCTTGACCAGCTATTCCACACCGTTCACACAGGTAACGTAAATTGTTCTCGGTTAAATTCCACAAACTCTGTTCGATTCCATCCAACAACGTTTCTCTCTCTCCGCTCATATTGTCCTACCCACGTACCAACAACAACAACACGTAGTCAATGACAAGACAGCTACAATCCGTTCAAGAGATTGTTAATGAGTTAGTACTGTATTCTGAAGTGAAGCAACTAAGCTAAATATTAAACATGCTAGCTAGCTTCTCGTCGACTACTTCCTATTTTCTTCTTCACCTTTTTGATTCTGCTGTAGTGTTGTGTTTTTTTTTTTTTTTAATGTTTGCAAACCAACTGAAAATGCGCATTACCGCCACCTACTGTCGTGGCGGTAATGCCACACTGGAGTGTAAAGACATACAAGACGTGCAACTAGAGATTTTCCAAATAGGTACTGAACGGTTTGTTGAATTGAGAGATGCAAGTTGTTGCAGTGATGATTTATTCAATCAAATACCTTATGCAGAATTGCCCCACTGACTGTCTTCACATGATGTAGGTATGCTACTGTTGCCAGTCATCAGGTTTCTTAGCAACATCAGGGTTTTTCAATAAAGTGAAGATAATGTGCTGTGTTGTAGTAGTAATAGGGTACAGTAACTAATCATATCATGAACCTAATTATTTCCTAATCAATGGCTTTGATCAGGTCCTTCAAATAGAGTCAGAGCAGGAGTGAGGATTGTGTTTGGGCTCCCGAGTGGTGCAGCAGTCTAAGGCACTGCATCTCAGTGCAAGAGGAGTCACTACAGTTCGATTCCAGGCTGTACCACACCCGGGCCGTTATTGGGAGTCCCATAGGCCGGTGCGCAATTTACTTAAAAAATATATATTTTTAAATGTAACCTTTAAATAACTAGGCAAGTCAGTTAAGAACACATTGCTATTTACAATGATGGATTTGAACCAGGGACTATAGTGATGCCTCTTGCACTGAGATGCAGCGTGTTAGACTGCTGCGCCCCTCTGGAGCCCAATTAGCCCAGAGTCGTCTGGGTTTGGCCGGGGGAGGCCGTCATTGTAAATAAGAATTTGTTCTTAAAACTGACTTGACTAATTGACTAAAGGTTCAAAATAAAAGGCATTGGACAGAGGATTGTGTTGTTTTGGTGGATAAAGTGTATGTCAACTGTAAGGGGTGCCCATGTTGCTGGGGGACTGGAAGTGTCTGGTGTGAGACAGGATGTTTGAGGTGGCAAGAGTCAGAGTAGTGCAGAAGCTGTCGTATGCCGAGGCAGTGAAGAAAGGAAGATGGGGAGGCTGTCATTGTAAATAAGAATTTGTTCTTAACTGACTGGCCGAGTTACGTAAAGGCTCAAATAAACACACATATATATAAATTGGATCCTGAGAGGATCCCAGTGGGGAGCAGGTCTGTGCAGCCCAGAGGGAAAGGCCAACGAGTGATATAACGAGCTTCAATAAGTTTGGCTTCTTAGCGTTCACAGCGATGGTTATCAACCGTATCGCAGAAATGGAACGTAAAAATCACAGAAAATAATTGTTGTGGTAGAATTTGTGTATACGAGATTTGACTTTGTTGGTGCAGGAGCAGATAGGGTCTGTGTTTCTACGTCTGCGTTGCTGTTTGGGGTTTTAGGCTGGGTTTCTGTGTCTGCGTTGCTGTGTGGGGTTTTAGGCTGGGTTTCTGTGTCTGCGTTGCTGTGTGGGGTTTTAGGCTGGGTTTCTGTGTCTGCGTTGCTGTGTGGGGTTTTAGGCTGGGTTTCTGTGTCTGCGTTGCTGTGTGGGGTTTTAGGCTGGGTTTCTGTGTCTGCGTTGCTGTGTGGGGTTTTAGGCTGGGTTTCTGTACAGCACTTTGTAACATCGGCTGATGTAGAAAGAGCTTTATAAATACGTTTGATTGAGAGGGTCAAAGTAGTGGAATGAGGTAGTGGGTTTTTAATTAGTGTAGAGTTAGTCGGAAGGGTAATTAAAAATATGATTTTATATTTCCCCTTTTCCCATTTTATATCACAAAGTGTAATGGATTCATACTATAGTTCAGTTGGGGGCAGTAAAATACAGATTGAAACTTCCTGCAGGGGGGGGGGGGTCCAAAATAAGTGAGGGTTGTCAAATTTATGTATTTATTGCTTTGGGGAGAGTAGTGAGGCATTCACTCTTCTGGTTGCATTCACTCTTCTGGTTGCATTCGCTCTTCTGGTTGCATTCGCTCTTCTGGTTGCATTCGCTCTTCTGGTTGCATTCGCTCTTCTGGTTGCATTCGCTCTTCTGGTTGCATTCGCTCTTCTGGTTGCATTCGCTCTTCTGGTTGCATTCGCTCTTCTGGTTGCATTCGCTCTTCTGGTTGCATTCGCTCTTCTGGTTGCATTCGCTCTTCTGGTTGCATTCGCTCTTCTGGTTGCATTCGCTCTTCTGGTTGCATTCGCTCTTCTGGTTGCATTCGCTCTTCTGGTTGCATTCGCTCTTCTGGTTGCATTCGCTCTTCTGGTTGCATTCGCTCTTCTGGTTGCATTCGCTCTTCTGGTTGCATTCGCTCTTCTGGTTGCATTCGCTCTTCTGGTTTCATTCGCTCTTCTGGTTGCATTCGCTCTTCTGGTTGCATTCGCTCTTCTGGTTGCATTCGCTCTTCTGGTTGCATTCGCTCTTCTGGTTGCATTCGCTCTTCTGGTTGCATTCGCTCTTCTGGTTGCATTCGCTCTTCTGGTTGCATTCGCTCTTCTGGTTGCATTCACTCTTCTGGTTGCATTCACTCTTCTGGTTGCATTCACTCTTCTGGTTGCATTCACTCTTCTGGTTGCATTCACTCTTCTGGTTGCATTCACTCTTCTGGTTGCATTCACTCTTCTGGTTGCATTCACTCTTCTGGTTGCATTCACTCTTCTGGTTGCATTCACTCTTCTGGTTGCATTCACTCTTCTGGTTGCATTCACTCTTCTGTTTACATTCACTCTTCTGGTTACATTCACTCTTCTGGTTACATTCACTATTCTGGTTGCATTCACTCTTCTGGTTGCATTCACTATTCTGGTTGCATTCACTCTTCTGGTTGCATTCACTCTTCTGGTTGCATTCGCTCTTCTGGTCATATTTTCCCTTTAAACAACGTCTTGACTTACTTTTGATATCACCCTAATAAAGATAAGAAACGTTTGGGAAGGTTTGGTGTGTCTTATTAATCTGTAGCTACTGCAGGCCTCTGAAATGAAGGCAGTGCGGCCTGGTGCTCCAACCGACTCCCACAGTTGAACTTGAGGTTGGGAAGACTGTTTCAGACCTACCAGAGTTACTCCTATAATCTAACAATATATCATGCTTATCTTTATACAAATTATCAAATGACCCTCCTTATGTACATCGAAATCTGTATAGAATACAGCAGTACTTCCCTTGTTATAGTCCAGTATCCCTTCAAACATTCAACCTCCAGCTGTACCCCCTCTTGCACCAGGGTCAGTGCACTCTCAAATGTTGTTTTTTTGGTCATCATTGTAAGCCTGCCACACACACACACTATACGATACATTTATTAAACATAAGAATGAGTGTGAGTTTTTGTCACAACCCGGCTCGTGGGAAGTGACAAAGAGCTCTTATAGGACCAGAGCACAAATAAGAATATAATAATAATCAATAATTTACCTCTTTATTTAACCATCTCACATATAAAACATTATTTGTTCATCAGAAATTGTGAATCACTCACCACAGATTAATGAGAAGGGTGTGAATAACTCACCACAGATTAATGAGAAGGGTGTGAATAACTCACCACAGATTAATGAGAAGGGTGTGAATAACTCACCACAGATTAATGAGAAGGGTGTGAATAACTCACCACAGATTAATGAGAAGGGTGTGAGTAACTCACCACAGATTAATGAGAAGGGTGTGAATAACTCACCACAGATTAATGAGAAGGGTGTGAGTAACTCACCACAGATTAATGAGAAGGGTGTGAATAACTCACCACAGATTAATGAGAAGGGTGTGAATAACTCACCACAGATTAATGAGAAGGGTGTGAATAACTCACCACAGATTAATGAGAAGGGTGTGAATAACTCACCACAGATTAATGAGAAGGGTGTGAGTAACTCACCACAGATTAATGAGAAGGGTGTGAATAACTCACCACAGATTAATGAGAAGGGTGTGAGTAACTCACCACAGATTAATGAGAAGGGTGTGAATAACTCACCACAGATTAATGAGAAGGGTGTGAATAACTCACCACAGATTAATGAGAAGGGTGTGAGTAACTCACCACAGATTAATGAGAAGGGTGTGAATAACTCACCACAGATTAATGAGAAGGGTGTGAGTAACTCACCACAGATTAATGAGAAGGGTGTGAATAACTCGCCACAGATTAATGAGAAGGGTGTGAATAACTCACCACAGATTAATGAGAAGGGTGTGAGTAACTCACCACAGATTAATGAGAAGGGTGTGAGTAACTCACCACAGGTTAATGAGAAGGGTGTGAATAACTCACCACAGATTAATAAGAAGGGTGTGAGTAACTTACCACAGGTTAATGAGAAGGGTGTGAATAACTCACCACAGATTAATGAGAAGGGTGTAAATAACTCACCACAGGTTAACGAGAAGGGTGTAAATAACTCACCACAGGTTAACGAGAAGGGTGTGAATAACTCACCACAGGTTAATGAGAAGGGTGTAAATAACTCACCACAGGTTAACGAGAAGGGTGTAAATAACTCACCACAGGTTAACGAGAAGGGTGTGAATAACTCACCACAGGTTAATGAGAAGGGTGTGCTTCAAAGGATGCACAGAACTCTGCAATGTTGGGTTGTATTGGAGAGCGTCTCAGTCTTAAATAATTTTCCACACACAGTCTGTGCCTGTATTTAGTTTCATGCTAGTGAGGGCCGAGAATCCACTCTCACATAGGTACGTGGTTGCAAAGGGCATCAGTGTCTTAACAGCGTGATTTGCCAAGGCAGGATACTCTGAGGGCAGCCCTATCCAGAAATCTGGCAGTGGCTTCTGATTAAATTACATTTTCACAGAACTGCTTGTTGCAATTTCGATGAGGCTCCTTCGTTCAGATATCGGTAGGTGGACTGGAGGGGACGAAAGGCATAACGAATCCAATTATTTGTGTCGTCCATTTTGGGAAAGTACCTGCGTAATTGCGCACCCAGCTCATGCAGGTGGTTCGCTATATCACATTTGACATTGTCTGTAAGCTTGAGTTCATTTGCACACAAAAAATCATACAATGATGGAAAGACGTGTGTGTTGTCCTTGTTAATGCTGACAGAGAAGAGCTCCAACTTCTGAATCATAGCCTCAACTTTGTCCCACACATTGAATATAGTTGCGGGGTCCCTGTAATCCTAGATTCAGATCATTCAGGTGAGAAAACATCACCCAGATAAGCCAGTCGTGTGAGAAACTCGTCATCATGCAAGCGGTCAGAGAAGTGGAAATGATGGTCAGTAAAGAAACCTTTAAGCTCTTCTCTCAATTATTTTTTTTTTGTGAAAGCGTTACATGGTCGCTGCCCATATTGTTGCATAATGCAGAAAATACACGAGAGTTCAGGGGCCTTAATTTAACAAAGTGAACCATTTTCACTGTATTGTCCAAAACGTATTTCAAGCTGTCAGGCATTCCCTTGGCAGCAAGAGCCTCTCGGTGGATGCTGCAGTGTACTCAAGTGGCGTCGGGAGCAACTGCTTGCACGCGCGTTACCAGTCCACTATGTCTCCCTGTCATGGCTTTTGCTCCATCAGTACAGATACCAACATATTGACCACCGAAGTCCATTTGATGGTGTCCAGTACTTTAAAATTATCCTCTCCTGTTGTCCTGGTTTCCAGTGGTTTGCAGAAGAGGATGTCTTCCTTAATTGACCCCCCATAAACGTAACAGACATATACCAGGAGCTGTGCCAGGCCCTCCACGTCTGTTAACTCATCCAGCTGTAAAGCATAGAATTCACTGGCTTGTATGTGAAGCAGTAATTGTATCAAAACATCTCCTGCCATGTCACTGATGGGTCGTGAAACAGTGTTGTTTGATGGAGGCATTGTCTGTATAGTTTTTGGGGGCCTTTTCCCCCCCAGCATTGTCCCAGCCATATCCGCAGCAGCAGGAAGAATTAAGTCCTTCACAATAGTATGGGGCTTGTCTGTCTTAGCCACTCAGTAGCTCACCATATAAGACGCTCACCATGAACCCGGTCGAACATTTCTGGAAAGACCTGAAAATAGCTGTGCAGCGACGCTCCCCATCCAATCTGACAGAGCTTGAGAGGATCTGCAGAGAAGAATGGGAGAAACTCCCCAAATACAGGTGTGTCAAGCGTGTTGCGTCATACCCAAGAAGACTCGAGGCTGTAATCGCTGCCAAAGAGGCTTCAACAAAGTACTGAGTAAAGGGTCTGAATACTTATGTATATGTGATATGTCTGTTTTTGTTTTTAATAAATTAGCAAAAATGGCACAACATTTTTTTAAATCAATTTTATAATAAGGCTGTAATGTAACAAAATGTGGGGGGAAAAAATCAAGGGGTCTGAAGAGTTGCCGAATGCTCTGTAGGCAATATATATATATAAATAAATAAATAGAAGGTAAAATATTAAGATCATACAGTGGACACCTAAGGCTATAGGTCTATGCATGCAATGCCCTGATACATTTAGTGCTGAAATCTCTGACAGCTGAACTGTGAGGTGTGTCATGAATGAGCCTAGTTAGTATGACCTGGTGACTCCTCCCTCCAGTCTCCAGACAGAGTCATGGTAACACTGAGACAAGGAAGAGGACCTGGTGACTCCTCCCTCCAGTCTCCAGACAGAGTCATGGTAACACTGAGACAAGGACGAGGACCTGGTGACTCCTCCCTCCAGTCTCCAGACAGAGTCATGGTAACACTGAGACAAGGAAGAGGACCTGGTGACTCCTCCCTCCAGTCTCCAGACAGAGTCATGGTAACACTGAGACAAGGAAGAGGACCTGGTGACTCCTCCCTCCAGTCTCCAGACAGAGTCATGGTAACACTGAGACAAGGAAGAGGACCTGGTGACTCCTCCCTCCAGTCTCCAGACAGAGTCATGGTAACACTGAGACAAGGAAGAGGACCTGGTGACTCCTCCCTCCAGACTCCAGACAGAGTCATGGTAACACTGAGACAAGGAAGAGGACCTGGTGACTCCTCCCTCCAGTCTCCAGACAGAGTCATGGTAACACTGAGACAACGAAGAGGACCTGGTGACTCCTCCCTCCAGTCTCCAGACAGAGTCATGGTAACACTGAGACAAGGAAGAGGACCTGGTGACTCCTCCCTCCAGTCTCCAGACAGAGTCATGGTAACACTGAGACAAGGACGAGGACCTGGTGACTCCTCCCTCCAGTCTCCAGACAGAGTCATGGTAACACTGAGACAAGGAAGAGGACCTGGTGACTCCTCCCTCCAGTCTCCAGACAGAGTCATGGTAACACTGAGACAAGGAAGAGGACCTGGTGACTCCTCCCTCCAGTCTCCAGACAGAGTCATGGTAACACTGAGACAAGGAAGAGGACCTGTTGACTCCTCCCTCCAGTCTCCAGACAGAGTCATGGTAACACTGAGACAAGGAAGAGGACCTGTTGACTCCTCCCTCCAGTCTCCAGACAGAGTCATGGTAACACTGAGACAAGGAAGAGGACCTGGTGACTCCTCCCTCCAGTCTCCAGACAGAGTCATGGTAACACTGAGACAAGGAAGAGGACCTGGTGACTCCTCCCTCCAGTCTCCAGACAGAGTCATGGTAACACTGAGACAAGGAAGAGGACCTGGTGACTCCTCCCTCCAGTCTCCAGACAGAGTCATGGTAACACTGAGACAAGGACGAGGACCTGGTGACTCCTCCCTCCAGTCTCCAGACAGAGTCATGGTAACACTGAGACAAGGAAGAGGACCTGGTGACTCCTCCCTCCAGTCTCCAGACAGAGTCATGGTAACACTGAGACAAGGAAGAGGACCTGGTGACTCCTCCCTCCAGTCTCCAGACAGAGTCATGGTAACACTGAGACAAGGAAGAGGACCTGGTGACTCCTCCCTCCAGTCTCCAGACAGAGTCATGGTAACACTGAGACAAGGAAGAGGACCTGGTGACTCCTCCCTCCAGACTCCAGACAGAGTCATGGTAACACTGAGACAAGGAAGAGGACCTGGTGACTCCTCCCTCCAGTCTCCAGACAGAGTCATGGTAACACTGAGACAACGAAGAGGACCTGGTGACTCCTCCCTCCAGTCTCCAGACAGAGTCATGGTAACACTGAGACAAGGAAGAGGACCTGGTGACTCCTCCCTCCAGTCTCCAGACAGAGTCATGGTAACACTGAGACAAGGACGAGGACCTGGTGACTCCTCCCTCCAGTCTCCAGACAGAGTCATGGTAACACTGAGACAAGGAAGAGGACCTGGTGACTCCTCCCTCCAGTCTCCAGACAGAGTCATGGTAACACTGAGACAAGGAAGAGGACCTGGTGACTCCTCCCTCCAGTCTCCAGACAGAGTCATGGTAACACTGAGACAAGGAAGAGGACCTGTTGACTCCTCCCTCCAGTCTCCAGACAGAGTCATGGTAACACTGAGACAAGGAAGAGGACCTGTTGACTCCTCCCTCCAGTCTCCAGACAGAGTCATGGTAACACTGAGACAAGGAAGAGGACCTGGTGACTCCTCCCTCCAGTCTCCAGACAGAGTCATGGTAACACTGAGACAAGGAAGAGGACCTGGTGACTCCTCCCTCCAGTCTCCAGACAGAGTCATGGTAACACTGAGACAAGGAAGAGGACCTGGTGACTCCTCCCTCCAGTCTTCAGACAGAGTCATGGTAACACTGAGACAAGGACGAGGACCTGGTGACTCCTCCCTCCAGTCTCCAGACAGAGTCATGGTAACACTGAGACAAGGAAGAGGACCTGTTGACTCCTCCCTCCAGTCTCCAGACAGAGTCATGGTGAACCTGGGACAAGGAAGAGGACCTGTTGACTCCTCCCTCCAGTCTCCAGACAGAGTCATGGTAACACTGAGACAAGGAAGAGGACCTGGTGACTCCTCCCTCCAGTCTCCAGACAGAGTCATGGTAACACTGAGACAAGGAAGAGGACCTGTTGACTCCGACCCCAAACAGTCTCCAGACAGAGTCATGGTAACACTGAGACAAGGAAGAGGACCTGTTGACTCCTCCCTCCAGTCTCCAGACAGAGTCATGGTAACACTGAGACAAGGAAGAGGACCTGGTGACTCCTCCCTCCAGTCTCTAGACAGAGTCATGGTAACACTGAGACAAGGAAGAAGAAGCAGAAGAAGGACAGGAAAAGGCCACAGACAGTTGGGGAGCAACAGAACCCAGTTAAAGGCAGAGAGGAGAAGCCTCAACCACAGACAGTTGGGGAGCAACAGAACCCAGTTAAAGGCAGAGAGGAGAAGCCTCAGCCACAGACAGTTGGGGAGCAACAGAACCCAGTTAAAGGCAGAGAGGAAGTGATTGGTGACTCCTCCCTCCACCTGATTGGTGCAGGTAGACTATGCAGATGATCCACTGCTGGAGGGCGGAGGTTCCTTTCTGGCCACACCCTGTAAGATCTCAACGCTGGGATGGAGTTGGTACAGTTGCCTGATGGCACGTGAGACATGAAGCAGATGACGTCACGGATTGTCATCACCTACGAAGGAACCACTGTGTTTATCTGACTCTGTGTAGACGTCACGGATTGTCATCACCTGCGAAGGAACCACTGTGTTTATCTGACTCTGTGTAGACGTCACGGATTGTCATCACCTACGAAGGAACCACTGTGTTTATCTGACTCTGTGTAGACATCACGTGTAAAGGAACCACTGTGTTTATCTGACTCTGTGTAGACGTCACGTGTAAAGGAACCACTGTGTTTATCTGACTCTGTGTAGACGTCACGTGTAAAGGAACCACTGTGTTTATCTGACTCTGTGTAGACGTCACATGTAAAGGAACCACTGTGTTTATCTCACGTGTCAGGTTGAGGATGTCTTGTGTGGCTGTAGTCAAAAGAGGCCATGGGCTTGGGGAATTCAGGAGTAGAAAAACCAATGTAAAAGATGGGGAGAGGAGCGGAGATTCTGGGGAACACAGATCAGGAGCTGACTGATGTGTTAGAAGTTAGAAGACTCTTGAGGTAAGAACAGAACTCAATTACTATTGTTAGAAGTTAGAAGACTCTTGAGGTAAGAACAGAACTCAATTACTATTGTTAGAAGTCTCTTGAGGTAAGAACAGAACTTAATTACTATTGTTAGAAGTTAGAAGACTCTTGAGGTAAGAACAGAACTCAATTACTATTGTTAGAAGTCTCTTGAGGTAAGAACAGAACTTAATTACTATTGTTAGAAGTTAGAAGACTCTTGAGGTAAGAACAGAACTCAATTACTATTGTTAGAAGTCTCTTGAGGTAAGAACAGAACTTAATTACTATTGTTAGAAGTTAGAAGACTCTTGAGGTAAGAACAGAACTTAATTACTATTGTTAGAAGCTACTGAATTGTAATTGCAATATAAAAAATACAAAATAAACTATAAATTCCAACAGTTGTGGAACTAAAAGAGAAGTGTTACTGGGTTTCATTGACTAGTTAAATGATTTGTTGAATAAAGTGTAGAAGAAGAAGAGTAGCATTATAACAACTACAGACTCAGGGGCTTCACCTTAGGTGTCCTGCAGCGAGTCCATATTGTGGGCTCCAGCAGGAAACCACAGGGGAGCTCGAGGGTAACTGTGTGAAGAGCACTGAGTAGGCTGTAGTTTGTCCTTACTCAGATGAAGTGCTGAACCCCTGCTTTCAGTTAAGAATGTATTTCAATAAATTTGTTTTAGCTGAAACCCTATAACCGGTATTTGGCGAGTGTGACTCACCAGTGAGTGTGTTGTCCGGTCAACTAGAAACGCTAGCAGGAGTGTCTGAGACTATGCCGCGCGCACACAAATAACCTAGTATAACGCCACGGTTGAACGTATCCTGCGTGAAATACGAGATAACACGCAGTAAGAACTGGGCCACGCTAAAATAGCGCCCGAGCGGACGATAAATAAATATCGGATTACTCTTTGGTGTTGTACACAGAAATAACCCCCGCTGACGGGTAGTATACCGTGTCACCAACTACCCGGTGAAATGTTTCCAGTAGGAAGGAGTGAACTAACCTCTGTGGCAAGCAGATATGTACCAAGAGGGGTGACCCGGGTTGATAAAGTGAAGCCCAGGGCTCCATTGCTAACTCAGCCTCCGGTAGGAAGACCGAGAGGCCCCCCTCACCAGGAAAGAGGCTCATACTGCGGTCAAGAGAAGATCCACAGGCAAAGACCATCCGCGCGGCAGTGGACCCAGTAGGACGTCTGGGAGGCGGCCAGTACTAGTCACCACGACAGGAGGACAATTCATGTTTTAGGAAAGTAGTCTTTTTATATATATAAAGTTTTGCCTATGCTACACATTAAAACACAAGGAATAGTGTTTTTGTAATTTGTTATAGGTGGTTTTTAAGAACATGTAAATGGGGCTTCTTTGGCCAACATCCCTCGTTTATTGATGGCGCTGGCTGCGCCAGGTTAGGTCTGAATGCTTATGACCGTTACATTTCTAAAATGTCCGGCAAATTCCCTGTCGTGATGTCCGGCGCCTACTTTTCCTAAAGGAAACTCTGAAATTGCATATTGTTTTTATTACGATTTTAGAATATTCTCGTGAAAAACCTGTCACCAAAACCTGGACATGGCTGTTCATATGGTGGTTAATGTACCACTGATTAAACGTTGTCATAAAAAGGCCCGTGGCAAAGCTGCGGGAGCATATCAGACTCAATTTAACTTCAAAGTTGTTGTTTTTCCTTTCTCAAGCCTAATCAGAGACATTTTCTGGAACAGTTATATCCGGGTACTGGCCACCAAAATCGGGGACGTCTGGTCACCCTAGAATTAAGATTGAATGGTCTATTTAAGAAATAAGGTCCGAAGGGGCATGGTATATGGCAAATTTACCACGGTTAAATACTATAGTATATAGTATATAGTTATTAGCTGTGGTATATCGGTTAAATACTGTAGTATATAGTTATTAGCTGTGGTATATTGGTTAAATACTGTAGTATATAGTATTTAGTTATTAGCTGTGGTATATCGGTTAAATACTGTAGTATATAGTTATTAGCTGTGGTATATCGGTTAAATACTGTAGTATATAGTTATTAGCTATTAGCTGTGGTATATCGGTAAATACTGTAGTATATAGTTATTAGCTGTGGTATATCGGTTAAATACTGTAGTATATAGTTATTAGCTGTGGTATATCGGTTAAATACTGTAGTATATAGTTATTAGTTATTAGCTGTGGTATATCGGTTAAATACTGTAGTATATAGTTATTAGCTGTGGTATATCGGTTAAATACTGTAGTATATAGTTATTAGTTATTAGCTGTGGTATATCGGTTAAATACTGTAGTATATAGTTATTAGCTGTGGTATATTGGTTAAATACTGTAGTATATAGTTATTAGCTGTGGTATATCGGTTAAATACTGTAGTATATAGTTATTAGCTGTGGTATATCGGTTAAATACTGTAGTATATAGTTATTAGCTGTGGCTATATCAGTTAAATACTGTAGTATATAGTTATTAGCTGTGGTATATTGGTTAAATACTGTAGTATATAGTTATTAGCTGTGGTATATCGGTTAAATACTGTAGTATATAGTTATTAGCTGTGGTATATTGGTTAAATACTATAGTATATAGTTATTAGCTGTGGTATATTGGTTAAATACTGTAGTATATAGTTATTAGCTGTGGTATATCGGTTAAATACTGTAGTATATAGTATATAGTTATTAGCTGTGGTATATCGGTTAAATACTGTAGTATATAGTATATAGTTATTAGCTGTGGTATATTGGTTAAATACTGTAGTATATAGTATATAGTTATTAGCTGTGGTATATCGGTTAAATACTGTAGTATATAGTTATTAGCTGTGGTATATCGGTTAAATACTGTAGTATATAGTATATAGTTATTAGCTGTGGTATATCGGTTAAAATACTGTAGTATATAGTTATTAGCTGTGGTATATCGGTTAAATACTGTAGTATATAGTTATTAGCTGTGGTATATCAGTTAAATACTGTAGTATATAGTATATAGTTATTAGCTGTGGTATATTCGGTTAAATACGTAGTATATAGTTATTAGCTGTGGTATATTGGTTAAATACTGTAGTATATAGTTATTAGCTGTGGTTATCAGTGAAATTACTGTAGTATATAGTATATAGTTATTAGCTGTGGGTATATCGGTTAAATACTGTAGTATATAGTTATTAGCTGTGGTATATTGGTTAAATACTGTAGTATATAGTATTTAGGTATTAGCTGTGGTATATCGGTTTAAATACTGTAGTATATAGTTATTAGCTGTGGTATATCGGTTAAATACTGGTAGTATATAGTTATTAGCTATTAGCTGTGGTATATCGGTTAAATACTGTAGTATATAGTTATTAGCTGTGGTATATCGGTTAAATACTGTAGTATATAGGTATTAGTTATTATGCTGTGGTATATCGGTTAATACTGTAGTATATAGTTATTAGTTATTAGCTGGTGGTATATCGGTTAAATACTGTAGTATATAGTTATTAGCTGTGGTATATCGGTTTAAATACTGGTAGTATATAGTATATAGTTATTAGCTGTGGTATATCAGTTAAATACTGTAGTATATAGTTATTAGCTGTGGATATCGGTTAAATACTGTAGTATATAGTTATTAGTTATTAGCTGTGGTATAGCGGTTAAATACTGTAGTATATAGTATAAGTTATTAGCTGTGTATATCGGTTCAATACTGTAGTATATAGTTATTAGCTGTGCTATATCAGTTTAAATACTGTAGTATATAGTTATTAGCTGTGGTATATTGGTTAAATACTGTAGTATATAGTTATTAGCTGTGGGTATATCGGTTAAATACTGTAGTATATAGTTATTAGCTGTGGTATATTGGTTAAATACTATAGTATATAGTTATTAGCTGTGGTATATTGGTTAATACTGTAGTATATAGTTATTAGCTGTGGTATATCGGTTAAATACTGTAGTATATAGTATATAGTTATTAGCTGTGGTATATCGGTTAAATACCTGTAGTATATAGTATATAGTTATTAGCTGTGGTATATTGGTTAAATACTGTAGTATATAGTATATAGTTATTAGCTGTGGTATATCGGTTAAATACTGTAGTATATAGTTATTAGCTGTGGTATATCGGTTAAATACTGTAGTATATAGTATATAGTATTAGCTGTGGTATATCGGTTAAATACTGTAGTATATAGTTATTAGCTGTGGTATATCGGTTAAATACTGTAGTATATAGTTATTAGCTGTGGTATATCAGTTAAATACTGTAGTATATAGTATATAGTTATTAGCTGTGGTATATCGGTTAAATACTGTAGTATATAGTTATTAGCTGTGGTATATTGGTTAAATACTGTAGTATATAGTTATTAGCTGTGGTATATCAGTGAAATACTGTAGTATATAGTTATTAGTTATTAGCTGTGGTATATCGGTTAAATACTGTAGTATATAGTTATTAGCTGTGGTATATCGGTTAAATACTGTAGTATATAGTATATAGTTATTAGCTGTGGTATATCGGTTAAATACTGTAGTATATAGTTATTAGTTATTAGCTGTGGTATATTGGTTAAATACTGTAGTATATAGTTATTAGTTATTAGCTGTGGTATATCGGTGTTAAATCTGTAGTATATAGTTTATTAGTTATTAGCTGTGGTATATCGGTTAAATACTGTAGTATATAGTTATTAGTTATTAGCTGTGGTATATCGGTTAAATACTGTAGTATATAGTTATTAGTTATTACTGTGTGGTTATATCGGTTAAATACTGTAGTATATAGTTATTAGCTGTGGTATATCGGTTTAAATACTGTAGTATATAGTATATAGTTTATTAGCTGTGGTATATCAGTTAAATACTGTATATATAGTTATTAGCTGTGGGTATATCGGTTAAATACTGTAGTATATAGTTATTAGTTATTAGCTGTGGTATATCGGTTAAATACTGTAGTATATAGTATATAGTTATTAGCTGTGGTTTATCGGTTAATACTGTAGTATTAGGTATTAGCTGTGCTATATCAGTTAAATACTGTAGTATATAGTTATGAGCTGTGGTATATTGGTTTAAATACTTAGTATATAGTTTATTAGCTGTGGTATATCGGTTAAATACTGGAAGTATATAGTTATTAGCTGTGGTATATGGTTAAAATACTATAGTATATAGTTTACTTCGCGTGTGGTATATTGGTAAATACGGTAGGTATATAGTTATTAGCTGTGGTATATCGGTTTAAATACTGTAGTATAATGTATATAGTTATAGCTGTGTGGTAATCGGTTAAATACTGTAGTCTATAGTATATAGTTATTAGCGTGGTATATTGGTTAAATACTGTAGTATAATAGTATATAGTTTATTAGCTGTGGTATATCGGTGTTTAAATACTGTAGTATATATTTAGTTAGCTGTTGTATATTCGGGTTTAAATACTGTAGTATATAGTATATAGTTATTAGCTGGGTGGTATATCGGTTAAATACTGTAGTATATAGTTATTAGCTGTGGTATATCGGTTAAATACTGTAGTATATAGTTATTAGCTGTGGTATATCAGTTAAATACTGTAGTATATAGTATATAGTTATTAGCTGTGGTATATCGGTTAATACTGTAGTATATAGTTATTCGCTGTGGTATATTGGTTAAATACTGTAGTATATAGTTATTAGCTGTGGTATATCAGTGAAATACTGTAGTATATAGTTATTAGTTATTAGCTGTGGATATCGGTAAATACTGTAGTATATAGTTATTAGCTGTGGTATATCGGTTAATACTGTAGTATATAGATATAGTTATTAGCTGTGGTATATCGGTTTAAATACTGTAGTATATAGTTATTTAGTTATTAGCTGTGGTATATTGGTTAAATACTGTAGTATATAGTATTAGTTATTAGCTGTGGTATATCGGTTAAATACTGTAGTATATAGTTATTAGTTATTAGCTGTGGTATATCGGTTAAATACTGTAGTATATAGTTATTAGTTATTAGCTGTGGTATATCGGTTAAATACTGTAGTATATAGTTATTAGTTATTAGCTGTGGTATATCGGTTAAATACTGTAGTATAGTTATAGCTGTGGTATATCGGTTAAATATGTAGTATATAGTATATAGTTATTAGCTGTGGTATATCAGTTAAATACTGTAGTATATAGTTATTAGCTGTGGTATATCGGTTAAATACTGTAGTATATAGTTATTAGTTATTAGCTGTGGTATATCGGTTAAATACTGTAGTATATAGTATATAGTTATTAGCTGTGGTATATTGGTTAAATACTGTAGTATATAGTTATTAGTTATTAGCTGTGGTATATTGTTTTAAATACTGTACGTATATAGTTATTAGCTGTGGTATATCGGTTTTAAATACTGTAGTATATAGTTATTAGTGTGGTATATCGGTTAAATACTGTAGTATATAGTATTAGCTGTGGTATATTGGTTAAATACTGTAGTATATAGTTATTAGCTGTGGTATATCGGTTAAATACTGTAGTATATAGTTATTAGTTATTAGCTGTGGTATATCGGTTAAATACTGTAGTATATAGTTATTAGCTGTGGTATATTGGTTAAATACTGTAGTAGTATAGTATATAGTTATTAGCTGTGGTATATCGGTTAAATACTGTAGTATATAGTTATTAGCTGTGGTATATGGTTAAATACTGTCGTATATAGTTATTAGTTATTAGCTGTGGTATATCGGTTAAATACTGTAGTATATAGTATTAGTTATTAGCTGTGGTATATCGGTTAAATACTGTAGTATATAGTTATTAGCTGTGTGGTATATCGGTAAATACTGTAGTATATAGTTATTAGTTATTAGCTGTGGTATATCGGTTAAATCACGGTACTCCCATTCTGCTTGTTTGTTTATCTGTTGGCCCCGTTGCCTAGTCTACGCCCATTTTACCTGCTGTTGTTTGTGCTAGCTGATTAGCTGTTGTCTCACCTACTGTTTTAGCTAGCTTTCCCAATTCAACACCTGTGATTACTGTATGCCTCGCTATATGTCTCTCTCAAATGTCAATATGCCTTGTATACTGTTGTTCAGGTTAGTTATCATTGTTTTAGTTCACAATGGAGCCCCTAGTTCCACTCTTCATACCCTGATAACTCCTTTGTCCCACCTCCCACACATGCGGTGACCTCACCCATTACTACCAGCATGTCCAGAGATACAACCTCTCTCATCATCACCCAGTGCCTGGGCTTACCTCCGCTGTACCCGCACCCCACCATACCCCTGTCTGCGCATTATGCCTGAATATATTCTACCATGCCCAGAAACCTGCTCCTCTTATTCTCTGTCCCCAACGCTCTAGGCGACCAGTTTTGATAGCCTTTAGCCGCACCCTCATACTACTCCTTCTCTGTTCCGCGGGTGATGTGGAGGTAAACCCAGGCCCTGCATGTCCCCAGGCACCCTCATTTGTTGACTTCTGTGTTCGAAAAAGCCTTGGTTTCATGCATGTCAACATCAGAAGCCTCCTCCCTAAGTTTGTCTTACTCACTGCTTTAGCACACTCTGCTAACCCTGATGTCCTTGCTGTGTCTGAATCCTGGCTCAGGAAGGCCACCAAAAATTCAGAGATTTCCATACCCAACTATAACATCTTCCGTCAAGATAGAACCGCCAAAGGGGGAGGAGTTGCAGTTTACTGCAGAGATGGCCTGCAAAGTAATGTCATACTTTCCAGGTCCATACCCAAACAGTTCGAACTACTAATTTTGAAAATTACTCTCTCCAGAAATAAGTCTCTCACGGTTTGCCGCCTGCTACCGACCCCCCTCAGCTCCCAGCTGTGCCCTGGACACCATTGTGAATTGATCGCCCCCCATCTAGCTTCAGAGTTTGTTCTGTTAGGTGACCTAAACGGGATATGCTTAACACCCCGCCAGTCCTACAATCTAAGCTAGATGCCCTCAATCTTACACAAATCATCAAGGAACCCACCAGGTACAACCCTAACTCTGTAAACAAGGGCACCCTCATAGACGTCATCCTGACCAACTGGCCCTCCAAATACACCTCCGCTGTCTTCAACCAGGATCTCAGCGATCACTGCATCATTGCCTGTATCCGCTACGGAGCCGCAGTCAAACGACCACCCCTCATCACTGTCAAGCGCTCCCTAAAACACTTCTGTGAGCAGGCCTTTCTAATCGACCTGGCCCGGGTATCCTGGAAGGACATTGACCTCATCCCGTCAGTTGAGGATGCCTGGTCATTCTTTAAAAGTAACTTCCTCACCATTTTAGATAAGCATGCTCCGTTCAAAAAATGCAGAACTAAGAACAGATACAGCCCTTGGTTCACCCCAGACCTGACTGCCCTCGACCAGCACAAAAACATCCTGTGGCGGACTGCAATAGCATCGAATAGTCCCCGTGATATGCAACTGTTCAGGGAAGTCCGGAACCAATACACGCAGTCAGTCAGGAAAGCTAAGGCCAGCTTCTTCAGGCAGAAGTTTGCATCCTGTAGCTCCAACTCCAAAAAGTTCTGGGACACTGTGAAGTCCATGGAGAACAAGAGCACCTCCTCCCAGCTGCCCACTGCACTGAGGCTAGGTAACACGGTCACCACTGATAAATCCATGATTATCGAAACTTCAATAAGCATTTCTCAACGGCTGGCCATGCCTTCCGCCTGGCTACTTCAACCTCGGCCAACAGCTCCGCCCCCCCCCGCAGCTCCTCGCCCAAGCCTCTCCAGGTTCTCCTTACCCAAATCCAGATAGCAGATGTTCTGAAAGAGCTGCAAAAACCTGGACCCGTACAAATCAGCTGGCTTGACAATCTGGACCCTCTATTTCTGAAACTATCTGCCACCATTGTCGCAACCCCTATTACCAGCCTGTTCAACCTCTCTTTCATCTCGTCTGAGATCCCCAAGGATTGGAAAGCTGCCGCAGTCATCCCCCTCTTCAAAGGGGGAGACACCCTGGACCCAAACTGTTACAGACCTATATCCATCCTGCCCTGCCTATCTAAGGTCTTCGAAAGCCAAGTCAACAAACAGGTCACTGACCATCTCGAATCCCACCGTACCTTCTCCGCTGTGCAATCTGGTTTCCGAGCCGGTCATGGGTGCACCTCAGCCACACTCAAGGTACTAAACGACATCATAACCGCCATCGATAAAAGACAGTACTGTGCAGCCGTCTTCATCGACCTCGCCAAGGCTTTCGACTCTGTCAATCACCATATTCTTATCGGCAGACTCAGTAGCCTCGGTTTTTCGGATGACTGCCTTGCCTGGTTCACCAATTACTTTGCAGACAGAGTTCAGTGTGTCAAATCGGAGGGCATGCTGTCCGGTCCTCTGGCAGTCTCTATGGGGGTGCCACAGGGTTCAATTCTCGGGCCGACTCTTTTCTCTGTGTATATCAATGATGTTGCTCTTGCTGCGGGCGATTCCCTGATCCACCTCTACGCAGACGACACCATTCTATACTTTCGGCCCGTCTTTGGACACTGTGCTATCTAACCTCCCAAACAAGCTTCAATGCCATACCACTCCTTCCGTGGCCTCCAACTGCTCTTTAAACGCTAGTCAGACCAAATGCATGCTTTTCAACCGGTCGCTGCCTGCACCTGCATGCCCGACTAGCATCACCACCCTGGATGGTTCCGACCTAGAATATGTGGACGTCTATAAGTACCTAGGTGTCTGGCTAGACTGCAAACTCTCCTTCCAGACTCATATCAAAAATGTTCTATAGGCTTGAGGTCAGGGCTTTGTGATGGGCACTCCAATACCTTGCCTTTGTTGTCCTTAAGCCATTTTGCAATAACTTTAGAAGTATGCTTGGGGTCATTGTCCATTTGGAAGACCCATTTGCGACCAAGCTTTTACTTCATGACTGATGTCTTGAGATGTTGCTTCAATATATCCACATATTGTTTTCCTATCTCATGGTGGCATCTATTTTGTGAAGTGCACCAGTACATCCTGCAGCAAAGCACCGCACACCCACACATGATGCTGCCACCACATGCTTCACAGTTGGGATGGTGTTCTTCGGCTTGCAAGCCTCCCCCTTTTTCCTCCAAACATAACGACTGTCATTATGGCCAAACAGTTCTATTTTTTTTTATCAGACCAGAGGACATTTCTCCAAAAAGTACGATATTTTCCCCATGTGCAGTTGCAAATCGTAGTCTGGCTTTTTAATGGCGGGTTTTGGCTCTTCCTTGCTGAGCGACCTTTCAGGTTATGTCGATATAGGACTCGTTTTACTGTGGATATAGATAACTTTTGTACCTGTTGTTTCCTCCAGCATCTTCACAAGGTCCTTTGCTGTTGTTCTGGGATTGATCTGCACTTTTTGCCACAAAGCACGTTCATCTCTAGGAGACAGAACGCGTCTCCTTCCTGAGCGGTATGACGGCTGCGCGGTCCCATGGTGTTTATACTTGCGTACTATTGTTTGACATGAAACGTGGTACCTTGAGGCGTTTGGAAATTGCTCCCAAGAATGAACCAGACTTGTGGAGGTCTACAATCATTTTCTGAGGTCTTGGCTGATTTCTTTTGATTTTCCCATGATGTCAAGCAAAGAGGCACTAAGTTTGAAGGTAGGCCTTGAAATACATCCACAGGTACACCTCCAAATGACTCAAATTATGTCAATTAGCCTATCAGAAGCTTCTAAAGCCATGACATAATTTTTCTGGAATTTTCCAAGCTGTTTGAAGGCACAGTCAACTTAGTGTCTGTAAACTTCTGACCCACTGGAATTGTGATACAGCGAATTATGAGTGAAATAATCTGTCTGTAAACAATTGATGGAAAAATGACTTGTGTTATGCACAAAGTAGATGTCCTAACCGATTTGCCAAAACTATAGTCTGTTAACAAGAAATGTGGGGAATGGTTGAAAAATGAGTTTTAATTACTTCAACCTAAGTGTATGTAAACTTCCGACTTCAACTATACCACAGGTTAATGAGAAGGGGTGTGAATTCAAAGGATGCACAGAACTCTGCAATGTTGGGTTTGTATTGGAGAGCGTCTCAGTCTTAAATAATTTTCCACACACAGTCTGTGCCTGTATTTAGTTTCATGCTAGTGAGGGCGAGAATCCACTCTCACATAGGTACGTGGTTGCAAAGGGCATCAGTGTCTTAACAGCGTGATTTGCCAAGGCAGGATACTCTGAGGGCAGCCCTATCCAGAAATCTGGCAGTGGCTTCTGATTAAATTACATTTTCACAGAACTGCTTGTTGCAATTTCGATGAGGCTCCTTCGTTCAGATATCGGTAGGTGGACTGGAGGGGACGAAAGGCATAACGAATCCAATTATTTGTGTCGTCATTTTGGGAAAGTACCTGCGTAATTGCGCACCCAGCTCATGCAGGTGGTTCGCTATATCACATTTGACATTGTCTGTAAGCTGAGTTCATTTGCACACAAAAATCATACAATGATGGAAAGACGTGTGTGTTGTCCTTGTTAATGCTGACAGAGAAGAGCTCCAACTTCTGAATCATAGCCTCAACTTTGTCCCACACATTGAATATAGTTGCGGGGGTCCCTGTAATCCTAGATTCAGATCATTCAGGTGAGAAACATCACCCAGATAAGCCAGTCGTGTGAGAAACTCGTCATCATGCAAGCGGTCAGAGAAGTGGAAATGATGGTCAGTAAAGAAACCTTTAAGCTCTTCTCTCAATTATTTTTTTTTTGTGAAAGCGTTACATGGTCGCTGCCCATATTGTTGCATAATGCAGAAATACACGAGAGTTCAGGGGCCTTAATTTAACAAAGTGAACCATTTTCACTGTTATTGTCCAAAACGTATTTCAAGCTGTCAGGCATTCCCTTGGCAGCAAGAGCCTCTCGGTGGATGCTGCAGTGTACTCAAGTGGCGTCGGGAGCAACTGCTTGCAAGCGCGTTACCAGTCCACTATGTCTCCCTGTCATGGCTTTTGCTCCATCAGTACAGATACCAACATATTGACCAACCGAAGTCCATTTGATGGTGGTCCAGTACTTTAAAATTATCCTCTCCTGTTGTCCTGGTTTCCAGTGGTTTGCAGAAGAGGATGTCTTCCTTAATTGACCCCCATAAACGTAACCGACATATACCAGGAGCTGTGCCAGGCCCTCCACGTCTGTTAACTCATCCAGCTGTAAAGCATAGAATTCACTGGCTGTATGTGAAGCAGTAATTGTATCAAAACATCTCCTGCCATGTCACTGATGGGTCGTGAACACAGTGTTGTTTCGATGGAGGCATTGTCTGTATAGTTTTTGGGGGCCTTTTCCCCCCCAGCATTGTCCCAGCCATATCCGCAGCAGCAGGAAGAATTAAGTCCTTCACAATAGTATGGGGCTTGTCTGTCTTAGCCACTCAGTAGCTCACCATATAAGACGCTCACCATGAACCCGGTCGAACATTTCTGGAAAGACCTGAAAATAGCTGTGCAGCGACGCTCCCCATCCAATCTGACAGAGCTTGAGAGGATCTGCAGAGAAGAATGGGAGAAACTCCCCAAATACAGGTGTGTCAAGCGTGTTGCGTCATACCCAAGAAGACTCGAGGCTGTAATCGCTGCCAAAGAGGCTTCAACAAAGTACTGAGTAAAGGGTCTGAATACTTATGTATATGTGATATGTCTGTTTTTGTTTTTAATAATTAGCAAAAATGGCACAACATTTTTTTAAATCAATTTTATAATAAGGCTGTAATGTAACAAAATGTGGGGGGAAAAAATCAAGGGGTCTGAAGAGTTGCCGAATGCTCTGTAGGCAATATATATATATAAATAAATAAATAGAAGGTAAAATATTAGATCATACAGTGGACACCTAAGGCTATAGGTCTATGCATGCAATGCCCTGATACATTTAGTGCTGAAATCTCTGACAGCTGAACTGTGAGGTGTGTCAATGAATGAGCCTAGTTAGTATGACCTGGTGACTCCTCCCTCCAGTCTCCAGACAGAGTCATGGTAACACTGAGACAAGGAAGAGGACCTGGTGACTCCTCCCTCCAGTCTCCAGACAGAGTCATGGTAACACTGAGGACAAGGACGAGGACCTGGTGACTCCTCCCTCCAGTCTCCAGACAGAGTCATGGTAATCACTTAGACAAGGAAGAGGACCTGGGGTGACTCCTCCCTCCAGTCTCCAGACAGAGTCATCATGGTAACACTTGAGACAAGGAAGAGGGACCTGGTGACTCCTCCCTCCAGTCTCCAGACAGAGTCATGGTAACACTGAGACAAGGAAGAGGACCTGGTGACTCCTCCCTCCAGTCTCCAGACAGAGTCATGGTAACACTGAGACAAGGAAGAGGACCTGGTGACTCCTCCCTCCAGACTCCAGACAGAGTCATGGTAACACTGAGACAAGGAAGAGGACCTGGTGACTCCTCCCTCCAGTCTCCAGACAGAGTCATGGTAACACTGAGACAACGAAGAGGACCTGGTGACTCCTCCCTCCAGTCTCCAGACAGAGTCATGGTAACACTGAGACAAGGAAGAGGACCTGGTGACTCCTCCCTCCAGTCTCCAGACAGAGTCATGGTAACACTGAGACAAGGACGAGGACCTGGTGACTCCTCCCTCCAGTCTCCAGACAGAGTCATGGTAACACTGAGACAAGGAAGAGGACCTGGTGACTCCTCCCTCCAGTCTCCAGACAGAGTCATGGTAACACTGAGACAAGGAAGAGGACCTGGTGACTCCTCCCTCCAGTCTCCAGACAGAGTCATGGTAACACTGAGGACAAGGAAGAGGACCTGTTGACTCCTCCCTCCAGTCTCCAGACAGAGTCATGGTAACACTGAGACAAGGAAGAGGACCTGTTGACTCCTCCCTCCAGTCTCCAGACAGAGTCATGGTAACACTGAGACAAGGAAGAGGACCTGGTGACTCCTCCCCTCCAGTCTCCAGACAGAGTCATGGTAACACTGAGACAAGGAAGAGGACCTGGTGACTCCTCCCTCCAGTCTCCAGACAGAGTCATTGGTAACACTGAGACAAGGAAGAGGACCTGGTGACTCCTCCCTCCAGTCTCCAGACAGAGTCATGGTAACACTGAGACAAGGACGAGGACCTGGTGACTCCTCCCTCCAGTCTCCAGACAGAGTCATGGTAACACTGAGACAAGGAAGAGGACCTGGTGACTCCTCCCTCCAGTCTCCAGACAGAGTCATGGTAACACTGAGACAAGGAAGAGGACCTGGTGACTCCTCCCTCCAGTCTCCAGACAGAGTCATGGTAACACTGAGACAAGGAAGAGGACCTGGTGACTCCTCCCTCCAGTCTCCAGACAGAGTCATGGTAACACTGAGACAAGGAAGAGGACCTGGTGACTCCTCCCTCCAGACTCCAGACAGAGTCATGGTAACACTGAGACAAGGAAGAGGACCTGGTGACTCCTCCCTCCAGTCTCCAGACAGAGTCATGGTAACACTGAGACAACGAAGAGGACTGGTGACTCCTCCCTCCAGTCTCCAGACAGAGTCATGGTAACACTGAGACAAGGAAGAGGGACCTGGTGACTCCTCCCTCCAGTCTCCAGACAGAGTCATGGTAACACTGAGACAAGGACGAGGACCTGGTGACTCCTCCCTCCAGTCTCCAGACAGAGTCATGGTAACACTGAGACAAGGGAAGAGGACCTGGTGACTCCTCCCTCCAGTCTCCAGACAGAGTCATGGTAACACTGAGACAAGGAAGAGGACCTGGTGACTCCTCCCTCCAGTCTCCAGACAGAGTCATGGTAACACTTGAGACAAGGAAGAGGACCTGTTGACTCCTCCCTCCAGTCTCCAGACAGAGTCCATGGTAACACTGAGACAAGGAAGAGGACCTGTTGACTCCTCCCTCCAGTCTCCAGACAGAGTCATGGTAACACTGAGACAAGGAAGAGGACCTGGTGACTCCTCCCTCCAGTCTCCAGACAGAGTCATGGTAACACTGAGACAAGGAAGAGGACCTGGTGACTCCTCCCTCCAGTCTCCAGACAGAGTCATGGTAACACTGAGACAAGGAAGAGGACCTGGTGACTCCTCCCTCCAGTCTTCAGACAGAGTCATGGTAACACTGAGACAAGGACGAGGACCTGGTGACTCCTCCCTCCAGTCTCCAGACAGAGTCATGGTAACACTGAGACAAGGAAGAGGACCTGTTGACTCCTCCCTCCAGTCTCCAGACAGAGTCATGGTGAACCTGGGACAAGGAAGAGGACCTGTTGACTCCTCCCTCCAGTCTCCAGACAGAGTCATGGTAACACTGAGACAAGGAAGAGGACCTGGTGACTCCTCCCTCCAGTCTCCAGACAGAGTCATGGTAACACTGAGACAAGGAAGAGGACCTGTTGACTCCGACCCCAAACAGTCTCCAGACAGAGTCATGGTAACACTGAGACAAGGAAGAGGACCTGTTGACTCCTCCCTCCAGTCTCCAGACAGAGTCATGGTAACACTGAGACAAGGAAGAGGACCTGGTGACTCCTCCCTCCAGTCTCTAGACAGAGTCATGGTAACACTGAGACAAGGAAGAAGAAGCAGAAGAAGGACAGGAAAAGGCCACAGACAGTTGGGGAGCAACAGAACCCAGTTAAAGGCAGAGAGGAGAAGCCTCAACCACAGACAGTTGGGGAGCAACAGAACCCAGTTAAAGGCAGAGAGGAGAAGCCTCAGCCACAGACAGTTGGGGAGCAACAGAACCCAGTTAAAGGCAGAGAGGAAGTGATTGGTGACTCCTCCCTCCACCTGATTGGTGCAGGTAGACTATGCAGATGATCCACTGCTGGAGGGCGGAGGTTCCTTTCTGGCCACACCCTGTAAGATCTCAACGCTGGGATGGAGTTGGTACAGTTGCCTGATGGCACGTGAGACATGAAGCAGATGACGTCACGGATTGTCATCACCTACGAAGGAACCACTGTGTTTATCTGACTCTGTGTAGACGTCACGGATTGTCATCACCTGCGAAGGAACCACTGTGTTTATCTGACTCTGTGTAGACGTCACGGATTGTCATCACCTACGAAGGAACCACTGTGTTTATCTGACTCTGTGTAGACATCACGTGTAAAGGAACCACTGTGTTTATCTGACTCTGTGTAGACGTCACGTGTAAAGGACCACTGTGTTTATCTGACTCTGTGTAGACGTCACGTGTAAAGGAACCACTGTGTTTATCTGACTCTGTGTAGACGTCACATGTAAAGGAACCACTGTGTTTATCTCACGTGTCAGGTTGAGGATGTCTTGTGTGGCTGTAGTCAAAAGAGGCCATGGGCTTGGGGAATTCAGGAGTAGAAAAACCAATGTAAAAGATGGGGAGAGGAGCGGAGATTCTGGGGAACACAGATCAGGAGCTGACTGATGTGTTAGAAGTTAGAAGACTCTTGAGGTAAGAACAGAACTCAATTACTATTGTTAGAAGTTAGAAGACTCTTGAGGTAAGAACAGAACTCAATTACTATTGTTAGAAGTCTCTTGAGGTAAGAACAGAACTTAATTACTATTGTTAGAAGTTAGAAGACTCTTGAGGTAAGAACAGAACTCAATTACTATTGTTAGAAGTCTCTTGAGGTAAGAACAGAACTTAATTACTATTGTTAGAAGTTAGAAGACTCTTGAGGTAAGAACAGAACTCAATTACTATTGTTAGAAGTCTCTTGAGGTAAGAACAGAACTTAATTACTATTGTTAGAAGTTAGAAGACTCTTGAGGTAAGAACAGAACTTAATTACTATTGTTAGAAGCTACTGAATTGTAATTGCAATATAAAAAATACAAAATAAACTATAAATTCCAACAGTTGTGGAACTAAAAGAGAAGTGTTACTGGGTTTCATTGACTAGTTAAATGATTTGTTGAATAAAGTGTAGAAGAAGAAGAGTAGCATTATAACAACTACAGACTCAGGGGCTTCACCTTAGGTGTCCTGCAGCGAGTCCATATTGTGGGCTCCAGCAGGAAACCACAGGGGAGCTCGAGGGTAACTGTGTGAAGAGCACTGAGTAGGCTGTAGTTTGTCCTTACTCAGATGAAGTGCTGAACCCCTGCTTTCAGTTAAGAATGTATTTCAATAAATTTGTTTTAGCTGAAACCCTATAACCGGTATTTGGCGAGTGTGACTCACCAGTGAGTGTGTTGTCCGGTCAACTAGAAACGCTAGCAGGAGTGTCTGAGACTATGCCGCGCGCACACAAATAACCTAGTATAACGCCACGGTTGAACGTATCCTGCGTGAAATACGAGATAACACGCAGTAAGAACTGGGCCACGCTAAAATAGCGCCCGAGCGGACGATAAATAAATATCGGATTACTCTTTGGTGTTGTACACAGAAATAACCCCCGCTGACGGGTAGTATACCGTGTCACCAACTACCCGGTGAAATGTTTCCAGTAGGAAGGAGTGAACTAACCTCTGTGGCAAGCAGATATGTACCAAGAGGGGTGACCCGGGTTGATAAAGTGAAGCCCAGGGCTCCATTGCTAACTCAGCCTCCGGTAGGAAGACCGAGAGGCCCCCCTCACCAGGAAAGAGGCTCATACTGCGGTCAAGAGAAGATCCACAGGCAAAGACCATCCGCGCGGCAGTGGACCCAGTAGGACGTCTGGGAGGCGGCCAGTACTAGTCACCACGACAGGAGGACAATTCATGTTTTAGGAAAGTAGTCTTTTATATATATAAAGTTTTGCCTATGCTACACATTAAAACACAAGGAATAGTGTTTTTGTAATTTGTTATAGGTGGTTTTTAAGAACATGTAAATGGGGCTTCTTTGGCCAACATCCCTCGTTTATTGATGGCGCTGGCTGCGCCAGGTTAGGTCTGAATGCTTATGACCGTTACATTTCTAAAATGTCCGGCAAATTCCCTGTCGTGATGTCCGGCGCCTACTTTTCCTAAAGGAAACTCTGAAATTGCATATTGTTTTTATTACGATTTTAGAATATTCTCGTGAAAAACCTGTCACCAAAACCTGGACATGGCTGTTCATATGGTGGTTAATGTACCACTGATTAAACGTTGTCATAAAAAGGCCCGTGGCAAAGCTGCGGGAGCATATCAGACTCAATTTAACTTCAAAGTTGTTGTTTTTCCTTTCTCAAGCCTAATCAGAGACATTTTCTGGAACAGTTATATCCGGGTACTGGCCACCAAAATCGGGGACGTCTGGTCACCCTAGAATTAAGATTGAATGGTCTATTTAAGAAATAAGGTCCGAAGGGGCATGGTATATGGCAAATTTACCACGGTTAAATACTATAGTATATAGTATATAGTTATTAGCTGTGGTATATCGGTTAAATACTGTAGTATATAGTTATTAGCTGTGGTATATTGGTTAAATACTGTAGTATATAGTATTTAGTTATTAGCTGTGGTATATCGGTTAAATACTGTAGTATATAGTTATTAGCTGTGGTATATCGGTTAAATACTGTAGTATATAGTTATTAGCTATTAGCTGTGGTATATCGGTTAAATACTGTAGTATATAGTTATTAGCTGTGGTATATCGGTTAAATACTGTAGTATATAGTTATTAGCTGTGGTATATCGGTTAAATACTGTAGTATATAGTTATTAGTTATTAGCTGTGGTATATCGGTTAAATACTGTAGTATATAGTTATTAGCTGTGGTATATCGGTTAAATACTGTAGTATATAGTTATTAGTTATTAGCTGTGGTATATCGGTTAAATACTGTAGTATATAGTTATTAGCTGTGGTATATTGGTTAAATACTGTAGTATAGTTATTAGCTGTGGTATATCGGTTAAATACTGTAGTATATAGTTATTAGCTGTGGTATATCGGTTAAATACTGTAGTATATAGTTATTAGCTGTGCTATATCAGTTAAATACTGTAGTATATAGTTATTAGCTGTGGTATATTGGTTAAATACTGTAGTATATAGTTATTAGCTGTGGTATATCGGTTAAATACTGTAGTATATAGTTATTAGCTGTGGTATATTGGTTAAATACTATAGTATATAGTTATTAGCTGTGGTATATTGGTTAAATACTGTAGTATATAGTTTATTAGCTGTGGTATATCGGTTAAATACTGTAGTATATAGTATATAGTTATTAGCTGTGGTATATCGGTTAAATACTGTAGTATATAGTATATAGTTATTAGCTGTGGTATATTGGTTAAATACTGTAGTATATAGTATATAGTTATTAGCTGTGGTATATCGGTTAAATACTGTAGTATATAGTTATTAGCTGTGGTATATCGGTTAAATACTGTAGTATATAGTATATAGTTATTAGCTGTGGTATATCGGTTAAATACTGTAGTATATAGTTATTAGCTGTGGTATATCGGTTAATACTGTAGTATATAGTTATTAGCTGTGGTATATCAGTTAAATACTGTAGTATATAGTATATAGTTATTAGCTGTGGTATATCGGTTAAATACTGTAGTATATAGTTATTAGCTGTGGTATATTGGTTAAATACTGTAGTATATAGTTATTAGCTGTGGTATATCAGTGAAATACTGTAGTATATAGTATATAGTTATTAGCTGTGGTATATCGGTTAAATACTGTAGTATATAGTTATTAGCTGTGGTATATTGGTTAAATACTGTAGTATATAGTATTTAGTTATTAGCTGTGGTATATCGGTTAATACTGTAGTATATAGTTATTAGCTGTGGTATATCGGTTAAATACTGTAGTATATAGTTATTAGCTATTAGCTGTGGTATATCGGTTAAATACTGTAGTATATAGTTATTAGCTGTGGTATATCGGTTAATACTGTAGTATATAGTTATTAGTTATTAGCTGTGGTATATCGGTTAAATACTGTAGTATATAGTTATTAGTTATTAGCTGTGGTATATCGGTTAAATACTGTAGTATATAGTTATTAGCTGTGGTATATCGGTTAAATACTGTAGTATATAGTATATAGTTATTAGCTGTGGTATATCAGTTAAATACTGTAGTATATAGTTATTAGCTGTGGTATATCGGTTAAATACTGTAGTATATAGTTATTAGTTATTAGCTGTGGTATATCGGTTAAATACTGTAGTATATAGTATATAGTTATTAGCTGTGGTATATCGGTTAAATACTGTAGTATATAGTTATTAGCTGTGCTATATCAGTTAAATACTGTAGTATATAGTTATTAGCTGTGGTATATTGGTTAAATACTGTAGTATATAGTTATTAGCTGTGGTATATCGGTTAAATACTGTAGTATATAGTTATTAGCTGTGGTATATTGGTTAAATACTATAGTATATAGTTATTAGCTGTGGTATATTGGTTAAATACTGTAGTATATAGTTATTAGCTGTGGTATATCGGTTAAATACTGTAGTATATAGTATATAGTTATTAGCTGTGGTATATCGGTTAAATACTGTAGTATATAGTATATAGTTATTAGCTGTGGTATATTGGTTAAATACTGTAGTATATAGTATATAGTTATTAGCTGTGGTATATCGGTTAAATACTGTAGTATATAGTTATTAGCTGTGGTATATCGGTTAAATACTGTAGTATATAGTATATAGTTATTAGCTGTGGTATATCGGTTAAATACTGTAGTATATAGTTATTAGCTGTGGTATATCGGTTAAATACTGTAGTATATAGTTATTAGCTGTGGTATATCAGTTAAATACTGTAGTATATAGTATATAGTTATTAGCTGTGGTATATCGGTTAAATACTGTAGTATATAGTTATTAGCTGTGGTATATTGGTTAAATACTGTAGTATATAGTTATTAGCTGTGGTATATCAGTGAAATACTGTAGTATATAGTTATTAGTTATTAGCTGTGGTATATCGGTTAAATACTGTAGTATATAGTTATTAGCTGTGGTATATCGGTTAAATACTGTAGTATATAGTATATAGTTATTAGCTGTGGTATATCGGTTAAATACTGTAGTATATAGTTATTAGTTATTAGCTGTGGTATATTGGTTAAATACTGTAGTATATAGTTATTAGTTATTAGCTGTGGTATATCGGTTAAATACTGTAGTATATAGTTATTAGTTATTAGCTGTGGTATATCGGTTAAATACTGTAGTATATAGTTATTAGTTATTAGCTGTGGTATATCGGTTAAATACTGTAGTATATAGTTATTAGTTATTAGCTGTGGTATATCGGTTAAATACTGTAGTATATAGTTATTAGCTGTGGTATATCGGTTAAATACTGTAGTATATAGTATATAGTTATTAGCTGTGGTATATCAGTTAAATACTGTAGTATATAGTTATTAGCTGTGGTATATCGGTTAAATACTGTAGTATATAGTTATTAGTTATTAGCTGTGGTATATCGGTTAAATACTGTAGTATATAGTATATAGTTATTAGCTGTGGTATATCGGTTAAATACTGTAGTATATAGGTATTAGCTGTGCTATATCAGTTAAATACTGTAGTATATAGTTATTAGCTGTGGTATATTGGTTAAATACTGTAGTATATAGTTATTAGCTGTGGTATATCGGTTAAATACTGTAGTATATAGTTATTAGCTGTGGTATATTGGTTAAATACTATAGTATATAGTTATTAGCTGTGGTATATTGGTTAAATACTGTAGTATATAGTTATTAGCTGTGGTATATCGGTTAAATACTGTAGTATATAGTATATAGTTATTAGCTGTGGTATATCGGTTAAATACTGTAGTATATAGTATATAGTTATTAGCTGTGGTATATTGGTTAAATACTGTAGTATATAGTATATAGTTATTAGCTGTGGTATATCGGTTAAATACTGTAGTATATAGTTATTAGCTGTGGTATATCGGTTAAATACTGTAGTATATAGTATATAGTTATTAGCTGTGGTATATCGGTTAAATACTGTAGTATATAGTTATTAGCTGTGGTATATCGGTTAAATACTGTAGTATATAGTTATTAGCTGTGGTATATCAGTTAAATACTGTAGTATATAGTATATAGTTATTAGCTGTGGTATATCGGTTAAATACTGTAGTATATAGTTATTAGCTGTGGTATATTGGTTAAATACTGTAGTATATAGTTATTAGCTGTGGTATATCAGTGAAATACTGTAGTATATAGTTATTAGTTATTAGCTGTGGTATATCGGTTAAATACTGTAGTATATAGTTATTAGCTGTGGTATATCGGTTAAATACTGTAGTATATAGTATATAGTTATTAGCTGTGGTATATCGGTTAAATACTGTAGTATATAGTTATTAGTTATTAGCTGTGGTATATTGGTTAAATACTGTAGTATATAGTTATTAGTTATTAGCTGTGGTATATCGGTTAAATACTGTAGTATATAGTTATTAGTTATTAGCTGTGGTATATCGGTTAAATACTGTAGTATATAGTTATTAGTTATTAGCTGTGGTATATCGGTTAAATACTGTAGTATATAGTTATTAGTTATTAGCTGTGGTATATCGGTTAAATACTGTAGTATATAGTTATTAGCTGTGGTATATCGGTTAAATACTGTAGTATATAGTATATAGTTATTAGCTGTGGTATATCAGTTAAATACTGTAGTATATAGTTATTAGCTGTGGTATATCGGTTAAATACTGTAGTATATAGTTATTAGTTATTAGCTGTGGTATATCGGTTAAATACTGTAGTATATAGTATATAGTTATTAGCTGTGGTATATTGGTTAAATACTGTAGTATATAGTTATTAGTTATTAGCTGTGGTATATTGGTTAAATACTGTAGTATATAGTTATTAGCTGTGGTATATCGGTTAAATACTGTAGTATATAGTTATTAGCTGTGGTATATCGGTTAAATACTGTAGTATATAGTTATTAGCTGTGGTATATTGGTTAAATACTGTAGTATATAGTTATTAGCTGTGGTATATCGGTTAAATACTGTAGTATATAGTTATTAGTTATTAGCTGTGGTATATCGGTTAAATACTGTAGTATATAGTTATTAGCTGTGGTATATTGGTTAAATACTGTAGTATATAGTATATAGTTATTAGCTGTGGTATATCGGTTAAATACTGTAGTATATAGTTATTAGCTGTGGTATATTGGTTAAATACTGTAGTATATAGTTATTAGTTATTAGCTGTGGTATATCGGTTAAATACTGTAGTATATAGTTATTAGTTATTAGCTGTGGTATATCGGTTAAATACTGTAGTATATAGTTATTAGCTGTGGTATATCGGTTAAATACTGTAGTATATAGTTATTAGTTATTAGCTGTGGTATATCGGTTAAATCACGGTACTCCATTCTGCTTGTTTGTTTTATCTGTTGGCCCCGTTGCCTAGTCTACGCCATTTTACCTGCTGTTGTTGTGCTAGCTGATTAGCTGTTGTCTCACCTACTGTTTTAGCTAGCTTTCCCAATTCAACACCTGTGATTACTGTATGCCTCGCTATATGTCTCTCTCAAATGTCAATATGCCTTGTATACTGTTGTTCAGGTTAGTTATCATTGTTTTAGTTCACAATGGAGCCCCTAGTTCCACTCTTCATACCCCTGATAACTCCTTTGTCCCACCTCCCACACATGCGGTGACCTCACCCATTACTACCAGCATGTCCAGAGATACAACCTCTCTCATCATCACCCAGTGCCTGGGCTTACCTCCGCTGTACCCGCACCCCACCATACCCCTGTCTGCGCATTATGCCCTGAATATATTCTACCATGCCCAGAAACCTGCTCCTCTTATTCTCTGTCCCCAACGCTCTAGGCGACCAGTTTTGATAGCCTTTAGCCGCACCCTCATACTACTCCTTCTCTGTTCCGCGGGTGATGTGGAGGTAAACCCAGGCCCTGCATGTCCCCAGGCACCCTCATTTGTTGACTTCTGTGTTCGAAAAAGCCTTGGTTTCATGCATGTCAACATCAGAAGCCTCCTCCCTAAGTTTGTCTTACTCACTGCTTTAGCACACTCTGCTAACCCTGATGTCCTTGCTGTGTCTGAATCCTGGCTCAGGAAGGCCACCAAAAATTCAGAGATTTCCATACCCAACTATAACATCTTCCGTCAAGATAGAACCGCCAAAGGGGGAGGAGTTGCAGTTTACTGCAGAGATGGCCTGCAAAGTAATGTCATACTTTCCAGGTCCATACCCAAACAGTTCGAACTACTAATTTTGAAAATTACTCTCTCCAGAAATAAGTCTCTCACGGTTGCCGCCTGCTACCGACCCCCCTCAGCTCCCAGCTGTGCCCTGGACACCATTTGTGAATTGATCGCCCCCCATCTAGCTTCAGAGTTTGTTCTGTTAGGTGACCTAAACTGGGATATGCTTAACACCCCGCCAGTCCTACAATCTAAGCTAGATGCCCTCAATCTTACACAAATCATCAAGGAACCCACCAGGTACAACCCTAACTCTGTAAACAAGGGCACCCTCATAGACGTCATCCTGACCAACTGGCCCTCCAAATACACCTCCGCTGTCTTCAACCAGGATCTCAGCGATCACTGCCTCATTGCCTGTATCCGCTACGGAGCCGCAGTCAAACGACCACCCCTCATCACTGTCAAGCGCTCCCTAAAACACTTCTGTGAGCAGGCCTTTCTAATCGACCTGGCCCGGGTATCCTGGAAGGACATTGACCTCATCCCGTCAGTTGAGGATGCCTGGTCATTCTTTAAAAGTAACTTCCTCACCATTTTAGATAAGCATGCTCCGTTCAAAAAATGCAGAACTAAGAACAGATACAGCCCTTGGTTCACCCCAGACCTGACTGCCCTCGACCAGCACAAAAACATCCTGTGGCGGACTGCAATAGCATCGAATAGTCCCCGTGATATGCAACTGTTCAGGGAAGTCCGGAACCAATACACGCAGTCAGTCAGGAAAGCTAAGGCCAGCTTCTTCAGGCAGAAGTTTGCATCCTGTAGCTCCAACTCCAAAAAGTTCTGGGACACTGTGAAGTCCATGGAGAACAAGAGCACCTCCTCCCAGCTGCCCACTGCACTGAGGCTAGGTAACACGGTCACCACTGATAAATCCATGATTATCGAAAACTTCAATAAGCATTTCTCAACGGCTGGCCATGCCTTCCGCCTGGCTACTTCAACCTCGGCCAACAGCTCCGCCCCCCCCGCAGCTCCTCGCCCAAGCCTCTCCAGGTTCTCCTTTACCCAAATCCAGATAGCAGATGTTCTGAAAGAGCTGCAAAACCTGGACCCGTACAAATCAGCTGGGCTTGACAATCTGGACCCTCTATTTCTGAAACTATCTGCCACCATTGTCGCAACCCCTATTACCAGCCTGTTCAACCTCTCTTTCATCTCGTCTGAGATCCCCAAGGATTGGAAAGCTGCCGCAGTCATCCCCCTCTTCAAAGGGGGAGACACCCTGGACCCAAACTGTTACAGACCTATATCCATCCTGCCCTGCCTATCTAAGGTCTTCGAAAGCCAAGTCAACAAACAGGTCACTGACCATCTCGAATCCCACCGTACCTTCTCCGCTGTGCAATCTGGTTTCCGAGCCGGTCATGGGTGCACCTCAGCCACACTCAAGGTACTAAACGACATCATAACCGCCATCGATAAAAGACAGTACTGTGCAGCCGTCTTCATCGACCTCGCCAAGGCTTTCGACTCTGTCAATCACCATATTCTTATCGGCAGACTCAGTAGCCTCGGTTTTTCGGATGACTGCCTTGCCTGGTTCACCAATTACTTTGCAGACAGAGTTCAGTGTGTCAAATCGGAGGGCATGCTGTCCGGTCCTCTGGCAGTCTCTATGGGGGTGCCACAGGGTTCAATTCTCGGGCCGACTCTTTTCTCTGTGTATATCAATGATGTTGCTCTTGCTGCGGGCGATTCCCTGATCCACCTCTACGCAGACGACACCATTCTATATACTTTCGGCCCGTCTTTGGACACTGTGCTATCTAACCTCCAAACAAGCTTCAATGCCATACAACACTCCTTCCGTGGCCTCCAACTGCTCTTAAACGCTAGTAAGACCAAATGCATGCTTTTCAACCGGTCGCTGCCTGCACCTGCATGCCCGACTAGCATCACCACCCTGGATGGTTCCGACCTAGAATATGTGGACGTCTATAAGTACCTAGGTGTCTGGCTAGACTGCAAACTCTCCTTCCAGACTCATATCAAACATCTCCAATCGAAAATCAAATCAAGAGTCGGCTTTCTATTCCGCAACAAAGCCTCCTTCACTCAAGCCGCCAAGCTTACCCTAGTAAAACTGACTATCCTACCGATCCTCGACTTCGGCGATGTCATCTACAAAATGGCTTCCGACACTCTACTCAGCAAACTGGATGCAGTCTATTACAGTGCCATCCGTTTTGTCACTAAAGCACCTTATACTACCCACCACTGCGACTTGTATGCTCTAGTCGGCTGGCCCTCGCTACATATTCGTCGCCAGACCCACTGGCTCCAGGTCATCTACAAGTCTATGCTAGGTAAAGCTCCGCCTTATCTCAGCTCACTGGTCACGATGGCAACACCCATCCGTAGCACGCGCTCCAGCAGGTGTATCTCACTGATCATCCCTAAAGCCAACACCTCATTTGGCCGCCTTTCGTTCCAGTACTCTGCTGCCTGTGACTGGAACGAATTGCAAAAATCGCTGAAGTTGGAGACTTTTATCTCCCTCACCAACTTCAAACATCAGCTATCTGAGCAGCTAACCGATCGCTGCAGCTGTACATAGTCTATTGGTAAATAGCCCACCCTTTTCACCTACCTCATCCCCGTACTGTTTCTATTTATTTACTTTTCTGCTCTTCTGCACACCAATATCTCTACCTGTACATGACCATCTGATCTTTTATCACTCCAGTGTTAATCTGCAAAATTGTAATTATTTGCCTACCTCCTCATGCCTTTTGCACACATTGTATATAGACCCCCCCTTCGTTTTCTACTGTGTTATTGACTTGTTAATTGTTTACTCCATGTGTAACTCTTTGTTGTATGCTCACACTGCTATGCTTTATCTTGGCCAGGTCGCAGTTGCAAATGAGAACTTGTTCTCAACTAGCCTACCTGGTTAAATAAAGGTGAAATAAATAAAAAAATAAAAAAATACTGTAGTATATAGTATATAGTTATTAGCTGTGGTATATCGGTTAAATACTGTAGTATATAGTTATTAGTTATTAGCTGTGGTATATCGGTTAAATACTGTAGTATATAGTTATTAGCTGTGGTATATCGGTTAAATACTGTAGTATATAGTATATAGTTATTAGCTGTGGTATATCGGTTAAATACTGTAGTATATAGTTATTAGCTGTGGTATATCGGTTAAATACTGTAGTATATAGTTATTAGCTGTGGTATATCGGTTAAATACTGTAGTATATAGTATATAGTTATTAGCTGTGGTATATCGGTTAAATACTGTAGTATATAGTTATTAGCTGTGGTATATCGGTTAAATACTGTAGTATATAGTTATTAGCTGTGGTATATCGGTTAAATACTGTAGTATATAGTATATAGTTATTAGCTGTGGTATATCAGTTAAATACTGTAGTATATAGTTATTAGTTATTAGCTGTGGTATATCAGTTAAATACTGTAGTATATAGTTATTAGTTATTAGCTGTGGTATATCGGTTAAATACTGTAGTATATAGTTATTAGTTATTAGCTGTGGTATATCAGTTAAATACTGTAGTATATAGTTATTAGTTATTAGCTGTGGTATATCGGTTAAATACTGTAGTATATAGTTATTAGCTGTGGTATATCGGTTAAATACTGTAGTATATAGTTATTAGCTGTGGTATATCGGTTAAATACTGTAGTATATAGTATATAGTTATTAGCTGTGGTATATCGGTTAAATACTGTAGTATATAGTTATTAGCTGTGGTATATCGGTTAAATACTGTAGTATATAGTTATTAGCTGTGGTATATCAGTTAAATACTGTAGTATATAGTTATTAGCTGTGGTATATCGGTTAAATACTGTAGTATATAGTATATAGTTATTAGCTGTGGTATATCGGTTAAATACTGTAGTATATAGTTATTAGTTATTAGCTGTGGTATATCGGTTAAATACTGTAGTATATAGTTATTAGCTGTGGTATATCGGTTAAATACTGTAGTATATAGTTATTAGCTGTGGTATATCGGTTAAATACTGTAGTATATAGTATATAGTTATTAGCTGTGGTATATCGGTTAAATACTGTAGTATATAGTTATTAGCTGTGGTATATCGGTTAAATACTGTAGTATATAGTTATTAGCTGTGGTATATCGGTTAAATACTGTAGTATATAGTTATTAGCTGTGGTATATCGGTTAAATACTGTAGTATATAGTTATTAGTTATTAGCTGTGGTATATCAGTTAAATACTGTAGTATATAGTTATTAGTTATTAGCTGTGGTATATCGGTTAAATACTGTAGTATATAGTTATTAGCTGTGGTATATCGGTTAAATACTGTAGTATATAGTTATTAGCTGTGGTATATCGGTTAAATACTGTAGTATATAGTTATTAGCTGTGGTATATCGGTTAAATACCGTAGTATATAGTTATTAGCTGTGGTATATCGGTTAAATACTGTAGTATATAGTTATTAGCTGTGGTATATCGGTTAAATACTGTAGTATATAGTTATTAGTTATTAGCTGTGGTATATCAGTTAAATACTGTAGTATATAGTATATAGTTATTAGCTGTGGTATATCGGTTAAATACTGTAGTATATAGTTATTAGCTGTGGTATATCGGTTAAATACTGTAGTATATAGTTATTAGCTGTGGTATATCAGTTAAATACTGTAGTATATAGTTATTAGCTGTGGTATATCGGTTAAATACTGTAGTATATAGTATATAGTTATTAGCTGTGGTATATCGGTTAAATACTGTAGTATATAGTTATTAGTTATTAGCTGTGGTATATCGGTTAAATACTGTAGTATATAGTTATTAGCTGTGGTATATCGGTTAAATACTGTAGTATATAGTTATTAGCTGTGGTATATCGGTTAAATACTGTAGTATATAGTATATAGTTATTAGCTGTGGTATATCGGTTAAATACTGTAGTATATAGTTATTAGCTGTGGTATATCGGTTAAATACTGTAGTATATAGTTATTAGCTGTGGTATATCGGTTAAATACTGTAGTATATAGTATATAGTTATTAGCTGTGGTATATCGGTTAAATACTGTAGTATATAGTTATTAGCTGTGGTATATCGGTTAAATACTGTAGTATATAGTTATTAGCTGTGGTATATCGGTTAAATACTGTAGTATATAGTTATTAGCTGTGGTATATCGGTTAAATACTGTAGTATATAGTTATTAGCTGTGGTATATCGGTTAAATACTGTAGTATATAGTATATAGTTATTAGCTGTGGTATATCGGTTAAATACTGTAGTATATAGTTATTAGTTATTAGCTGTGGTATATCGGTTAAATACTGTAGTATATAGTTATTAGTTATTAGCTGTGGTATATCGGTTAAATACTGTAGTATATAGTATATAGTTATTAGCTGTGGTATATCAGTTAAATACTGTAGTATATAGTATATAGTTATTAGCTGTGGTATATCAGTTAAATACTGTAGTATATAGTTATTAGCTGTGGTATATCGGTTAAATACTGTAGTATATAGTTATTAGCTGTGGTATATCGGTTAAATACTGTAGTATATAGTTATTAGCTGTGGTATATCGGTTAAATACTGTAGTATATAGTATATAGTTATTAGCTGTGGTATATCGGTTAAATACTGTAGTATATAGTTATTAGCTGTGGTATATCGGTTAAATACTGTAGTATATAGTTATTAGCTGTGGTATATTGGCCATACACCACAACCCCCAAGGTGCCTTATTGCTATTATAAACTGGTTACCAATGTAATTGAGGCAGTAAAAATACATGTTTTGTCATACCCGTGGTATACGGTCTGATATACCACTCCTGTCAGCCAATCAGTATTCAGGGCTCAAACCACCCAGTTTCTAATGATTGATAGAGCGGAGAACCAGGTTGTTGCAACCATGATTTATTAAATCAAAGGCAATTAATTAAACATACATATCTGTAATAGGGTACAGTAACTAAATTATATCATGAACCTAATTATTTCCTAATCAATGGCTTTGATCAGGTCCTTCAAATAGAGTCGGAGCAGGAGTGTGGCTTGTGTTCTCTGTGTGGTGATGATGGTGTTTAGCTGTGTGATTCTCCTGCTGGGGAGGTCTCTCATCACGGTCTGAGCAGTGGTTAGGACTCTCTCCTATGGGAACAGTAAGTACAGGTTACATATAGAACACAATATGGGAAATACACAACCTTTAAGATATGAGATGTTACCCAGATGGCACCCTATTCCCTATTGAACTCTGGTCTAAAGTAGGGGGTAGGATGGCACCCTATTCCCCATAGAACTCTGGTCTAAAGTAGGGGGTAGGATGGCACCCTATTCCCTATTGAACTCTGGTCTAAAGTAGGGGGTAGGATGGCACCCTATTCCCTATTGAACTCTGGTCTAAAGTAGGGGGTAGGATGGCACCCTATTCCCCATAGAACTCTGGTCTAAAGTAGGGGGTAGGATGGCACCCTATTCCCCATAGAACTCTGGTCTAAAGTAGGGGGTAGAATGGCACCCTATTCCCCATAGAACTCTGGTCTAAAGTAGGGGATAGGATGGCACCCTATTCCCTATTGAACTCTGGTCTAAAGTAGGGGGTAGGATGGCACCCTATTCCCCATAGAACTCTGGTCTAAAGTAGGGGGTAGGATGGCACCCTATTCCCCATAGAACTCTGGTCGGTCTAAAGTAGGGGGTAGGATGGCACCCTATTCCCCATAGAACTCTGGTCTAAAGTAGGGGGTAGGATGGCACCCTATTCCCCATAGAACTCTGGTCTAAAGTAGGGGGTAGGATGGCACCCTATTCCCCATAGAACTCTGGTCGGTCTAAAGTAGGGGGTAGGATGGTACCCTATTCCCCATAGAACTCTGGTCTAAAGTAGGGGGTAGGATGGCACCCTATTCCCCATAGAACTCTGGTCTAAAGTAGGGGGTAGAATGGCACCCTATTCCCCATAGAACTCTGGTCTAAAGTAGGGGATAGGATGGCACCCTATTCCCTATTGAACTCTGGTCTAAAGTAGGGGGTAGGATGGCACCCTATTCCCCATAGAACTCTGGTCTAAAGTAGGGGGTAGGATGGCACCCTATTCCCCATAGAACTCTGGTCTAAAGTAGGGGGTAGGATGGCACCCTATTCCCCATAGAACTCTGGTCTAAAGTAGGGGATAGGATGGCACCCTATTCCCTATTGAACTCTGGTCTAAAGTAGGGGATAGGATGGCACCCTATTCCCCATAGAACTCTGGTCTAAAGTAGGGGATAGGATGGCACCCTATTCCCTATTGAACTCTGGTCTAAAGTAGGGGATAGGATGGCACCCTATTCCCTATTGAGCTCTGGTCTAAAGTAGGGGGTGGGATGGCACCCTATTCCCCATAGAACTCTGGTCTAAAGTAGGAGATAGGATGGCACCCTATTCCCTATTGAGCTCTGGTCTAAAGTAGGGGATAGTATGGCACCCTATTCCCTATTGAACTCTGGTCTAAAGTAGGGGATAGGATGGCACCCTATTCCCTATTGAACTCTGGTCTAAAGTAGGGAGTAGGATGGCACCCTATTCCCCATAGAACTCTGGTCTAAAATAGGGGGTGGGATGTCACCCTATTCCCCATAGAACTCTGGTCTAAAGTAGGGGGTAGGATGGCACCCTATTCCCCATAGAACTCTGGTCTAAAGTAGGGGATAGTATGGCACCCTATTCCCCATAGAACTCTGGTCTAAAGTAGGGGATAGTATGGTACCCTATTCCCCATAGAACTCTGGTCTAAAGTAGGGGATAGTATGGCACCCTATTCCCCATAGAACTCTGGTCTAAAGTAGGGGGTATGATGGCACCCTATTCCCCATAGAACTCTGGTCTAAAGTAGGGGATAGTATGGCACCCTATTCCCCATAGAACTCTGGTCTAAAGTAGGGGATAGTATGGCACCCTATTCCCCATAGAACTCTGGTCTAAAGTAGGGGGTAGGATGGCACCCTATTCCCCATAGAACTCTGGTCTAAAGTAGGGGATAGGATGGCACCCTATTCCCTATTGAACTCTGGTCTAAAGTAGGGGATAGGATGGCACCCTATTCCCTATTGAGCTCTGGTCTAAAGTAGGGGGTGGGATGGCACCCTATTCCCCATAGAACTCTGGTCTAAAGTAGGGGATAGGATGGCACCCTATTCCCTATTGAGCTCTGGTCTAAAGTAGGGGATAGTATGGCACCCTATTCCCTATTGAACTCTGGTCTAAAGTAGGGGATAGGATGGCACCCTATTCCCTATTGAACTCTGGTCTAAAGTAGGGAGTAGGATGGCACCCTATTCCCCATAGAACTCTGGTCTAAAATAGGGGGTGGGATGTCACCCTATTCCCCATAGAACTCTGGTCTAAAGTAGGGGGTAGGATGGCACCCTATTCCCCATAGAACTCTGGTCTAAAGTAGGGGATAGTATGGCACCCTATTCCCCATAGAACTCTGGTCTAAAGTAGGGGATAGTATGGTACCCTATTCCCCATAGAACTCTGGTCTAAAGTAGGGGATAGTATGGCACCCTATTCCCCATAGAACTCTGGTCTAAAGTAGGGGGTATGATGGCACCCTATTCCCCATAGAACTCTGGTCTAAAGTAGGGGATAGTATGGCACCCTATTCCCCATAGAACTCTGGTCTAAAGTAGGGGATAGTATGGCACCCTATTCCCCATAGAACTCTGGTCTAAAGTAGGGGGTAGGATGGCACCCTATTCCCCATAGAACTCTGGTCTAAAGTAGGGGATAGTAAGGCACCCTATTCCCCATAGAACTCTGGTCTAAAGTAGGGGGTAGGATGCCATTTGGGACACAGAGATAGTAAGTCCTGATTACTTCATGTTTCTTTAAGTTCAACAGACTCCCTCCCTCTACTTACCAAGTTCAACAGCCTCCCTCCCTCTACTTACCAAGTTCAACAGCCTCCCTCCCTCTACTTACCAAGTTCAACAGACTCCCTCCCTCTACTTACCAAGTTCAACAGCCTCCCTCCCTCTACTTACTAAGTTCAACAGACTCCCTCCCTCTACTTACCAAGTTCAACAGCCTCCCAGTTCACTTCTTCTACTGGGGACTGAATTAATCTGCTGACTTCCTCATCCTCTTCTTCTTTAACCGTCACCCCAACAGTTTGACTCAAGTCCTCCAGCTCCACCTCTTCCTCTTCTTCTTTAACCGTCATCCCAACAGTTTGACTCAAGTCCTCCAGCTCCTCCTCCTCCACTACTTTAATGTTCATCCCCAGTGTCTGACTGAAGGCCCCTCTGTCGTCAGGACCCAGTGTCTGACTGAAGGCCCCTCTGTCGTCAGGACCCAGTGTCTGACTGAAGGCCTCTCTGTCGTCAGGACCCAGTGTCTGACTGAAGGCCCCTCTGTCGCCAGGACCCAGTGTCTGACTGAAGGCCTCTCTGTCGTCAGGACCCAGTGTCTGACTGAAGGCCCCTCTGTCGTCAGGACCCAGTGTCTGACTGAAGGCCTCTCTGTCGTCAGGACCCAGTGTCTGACTGAAGGCCTCTCTGTCGCCAGGACCCAGTGTCTGACTGAAGGCCTCTCTGTCGTCAGGACCCAGTGTCTGACTGAAGGCCTTTCTGTCGTCAGGTGACGATCCGAATCCGGATTGGTCACCCGGATTCTAGAATGAAAACAGTGATCAATAATACAGGAAGTAATATTTCCTCTGAAGATCAGGGTCTGTGTTAATAAAGCATCTGAGAAGAGGAGAGCTGATCTAGGATCAGGTTCCCTTGTACATGTGATGTTGTTCAGATCAGGTCCAATAGGAGAGCTGATCTAGGATCAGGTCCCCTTGTACATGTGATGTTGTTCAGATCAGGTCCAATAGGAGAGCTGATCTAGGATCAGGTTCCCTTGTACATGTGATGTTGTTCAGATCAGGTCCAAGAGGAGAGCTGATCTAGGATCAGGTTCCCTTGTACATGTGATGTTGTTCAGATCAGGTCCAAGAGGAGAGCTGATCTAGGATCAGGTTCCCTTGTACATGCCCCTGAAATAGATTACATTAGTTTACAGTAAAATGTATAAAGCTAATTTTCTCCCACCTTGTTGATGTCTGATGTAGGAGGACTTTCTTCACTACCGGAGCCACGGACAGGACTCTCTCCTGTAGAGATAGGTTGGTATTATGGGTTATAATGAGACTACCAGGACTCCTGTAGAGAGAGGTTGGTATTATGGGTTATAATGAGACTACCAGGACTCCTGTAGAGAGAGGTTGGTATTATGGGTTATAATGAGACTACCAAGGTCTCCTGTAGAGAGAGGTTGGTATTATGGGTTATAATGAGACTACCAGGACTCTCTCCTGTAGAGAGAGGTTGGTATTATGGGTTATAATGAGACTACCAGGACTCCTGTAGAGAGAGGTTGGTATTTTGGGTTATAATGAGACTACCAGGACTCCTGTAGAGAGAGGTTGGTATTATGGGTTATAATGAGACTACCGGGACTCCTGTGGAGAGAGGTTGGTATTATGGGTTATAATGAGACTACCAGGACTCTCTCCTGTAGAGAGAGGTTGGTATTATGGGTTATAATGAGACTACCAGGACTCCTGTGGAGAGAGGTTGGTATTATGGGTTATAATGAGACTACCAGAGTCATGGACTGGACTCTCTCCTGTAGAGATAGGTTAGTATTATGGGTTATAATGAGACTACCAGAGTCATGGACTGGACTCTCTCCTGTAGAGATAGGTTGGTATTATGGGTTATAATGAGACTACCAGGTCTCCTGTAGAGAGAGGTTGGTATTTTGGGTTATAATGAGACTACCAGGACTCCTGTGGAGAGAGGTTGGTATTATGGGTTATAATGAGACTACCAGGTCTCCTGTAGAGATAGGTTGGTATTATGGGTTATAATGAGACTACCAGAGTCATGGACTGGACTCTCTCCTGTAGAGATAGGTTGGTATTATGGGTTATAATGAGACTACCAGGTCTCCTGTAGAGATAGGTTGGTATTATGGGTTATAATGAGACTACCAGAGTCATGGACAGGACTCTCTCCTGTAGAGAGAGGTTGGTATTATGGGTTATAATGAGACTACCAGGACTCCTGTAGAGAGAGGTTGGTATTATGGGTTATAATGAGACTACCAGGACTCCTGTAGAGAGAGGTTGGTATTATGGGTTATAATGAGACTACCAGGACTCCTGTAGAGAGAGGTTGGTATTATGGGTTATATTGAGACTACCAGAGCCATGGACAGGACTCTCTCATGTTTATCATTTGATGGAAGGATGAATGGTCTAAAGTAGTGCACTACGTAGGGAATAGGGAGCCAATAGGGATGTATATTAGGGTAAAGTAGTGCACTACGTAGGGAATAGGGAGCCAATAGGGATGTATATTAGGGTAAAGTAGTGCACTACGTAGGGAATAGGGAGCCAATAGGGACGAATAACCTGCCTCCACTTACTAAGATGAGAAGGGTCCCAGCCAACGTCCTCTCCATCAGAATTGATCAGACCACCAACTTCCTCCTCCCCGTCTTCCTGTCCCCCGTTGTGACCGAGCTCCTCCCCCATGTGTGCCTGTAGGTGTTTTCTCAGAGCCTGCTCTGTAGGGAGGTCCTGTCCACACACTGGGCAGCATTGAGGCCCTGGGGAAATGGTTTGTAAACGTTAGAATGCTAGCAACAGCGTTCTGTTTGTTTTGTGTCGGCAGTGAAGTGGCCGACAGGCCGAGAAGGCAGTGAAGTGGCAGACAGTCTCAGAAGGCAGTGAAGTGGCCGACAGGCCGAGAAAGCAGTGAAGTGGCCGACAGGCCGAGAAGCCAGTGAAGTGGCCGACAGGCCGAGAAGGCAGTGAAGTGGCCGACAGGCCGAGAAGGCAGTCAAGTGGCCGACAGTGTCAGAAGGCAGTGAAGTGGCCGACAGTGTCAGAAGGCAGTGAAGTGGCCGACAGTCTCAGAAGGCAGTGAAGTGGCCGACAGTCTCAGAAGGCAGTGAAGTGGCCGACAGGCCGAGAAGGCAGTGAAGTGGCCGACAGGCCGAGAAGCCAGTGAAGTGGCCGACAGGCCGAGAAGGCAGTGAAGTGGCTGACAGTCTCAGAAGGCAGTGAAGTGGCCGACAGTCTCAGAAGGCAGTGAAGTGGCCGACAGTCTCAGAAGGCAGTGAAGTGGCCGACAGGCCGAGAAGGCAGTGAAGTGGCCGACAGGCCGAGAAGCCAGTGAAGTGGCCGACAGGCCGAGAAGGCAGTGAAGTGGCCGACAGTCTCAGAAGGCAGTGAAGTGGCCGACAGGCCGAGAAGGCAGTGAAGTGGCCGACAGTCTCAGAAGGCAGTCAAGTGGCCGACAGTGTCAGAAGGCAGTGAAGTGGCTGACAGTGTCAGAAGGCAGTGAAGTGGCAGACAGTGTCAGAAGGCAGTGAAGTGGCAGACAGTGTCAGAAGGCAGTGAAGTGGCCGACAGTCTCAGAAGGCAGTGAAGTGGCCGACAGTCTCAGAAGGCAGTGAAGTGGCCGACAGTCTCAGAAGGCAGTGAAGTGGCCAACAGGCCGAGAAGGCAGTGAAGTGGCCGACAGTCTCAGAAGGCAGTGAAGTGGCTGACAGTGTCAGAAGGCAGTGAAGTGGCCGACAGTGTCAGAAGGCAGTGAAGTGGCCGACAGTCTCAGAAGGCAGTGAAGTGGCCGACAGTCTCAGAAGGCAGTGATGTGGCCGACAGTCTCAGAAGGCAGTGAAGTGGCTGACAGTGTCAGAAGGCAGTGAAGTGGCCGACAGTGTCAGAAGGCAGTGAAGTGGCCGACAGTGTCAGAAGGCAGTGAAGTGGCCGACAGTCTCAGAAGGCAGTGAAGTGGCCGACAGTCTCAGAAGGCAGTGAAGTGGCCGACAGTCTCAGAAGGCAGTGAAGTGGCCAACAGGCCGAGAAGGCAGTGAAGTGGCCGACAGTCTCAGAAGGCAGTGAAGTGGCCGACAGTGTCAGAAGGCAGTGAAGTGGCCGACAGTCTCAGAAGGCAGTGAAGTGGCCGACAGTCTCAGAAGGCAGTGAAGTGGCCGACAGTCTCAGAAGGCAGTGAAGTGGCCGACAGTCTCAGAAGGCAGTGAAGTGGCCAACAGGCCGAGAAGGCAGTGAAGTGGCCGACAGTCTCAGAAGGCAGTGAAGTGGCCGACAGTCTCAGAAGACAGTGAAGTGGCCGACAAGCCGAGAAGGCAGTGAAGTGGCCGACAGTCTCAGAAGGCAGTGAAGTGGCCGACAGTCTCAGAAGGCAGTGAAGTGGCCGACAGTCTCAGAAGGCAATGAAGTGGGCGACAGTCTCAGAAGGCAGTGAAGTGGCCGACAGTCTCAGAAGGCAGTGAAGTGGCCGACAGTCTCAGAAGGCAGTGAAGTGGCCGACAGGCCGAGAAGGCAGTGAAGTGGCCGACAGTCTCAGAAGGCAGTGAAGTGGCCGACAGTCTCAGAAGGCAGTGAAGTGGCCGACAGTCTCAGAAGGCAGTGAAGTGGCCGACAGGCCGAGAAGGCAGTGAAGTGGCTGACAGGCCGAGAAGGCAGTGAAGTGGCCAACAGGCCGAGAAGGCAGCGAAGTGGCCAACAGGCCGAGAAGGCAGTGAAGTGGCCGACAGTCTCAGAAGGCAGTGAAGTGGCCGACAGGCCGAGAAGGCAGTGAAGTGGCTGACAGTCTCAGAAGGCAGTGAAGTGGCTGACAGTCTCAGAAGGCAGTGAAGTGGCTGACAGGCCGAGAAGGCAGTGAAGTGGCTGACAGTCTCAGAAGGCAGTGTGAGGTAAATATGAGTATCGGTTTCCTGTCTAAACTGCCACTTCAAATAATAATACATGTTGCTATGCAGTCTCTCTATTACACGTAGTAAGATTAGCATTTGCAGTTTGAATACATAGAAAAATGGATCTATTTGCAGCTTCGCCGTAACATTCTGGAATGTTCATTCAAATCGTTCCAACTGAAATGGTTACTGTGGCAACGCGTCGGCTGTAAAGGGAAGTCTTGTTGAACTCACCTCCTGTCTGGTTCTCTCTTGCGTGGGTCCGGAGGTGGTACTTCAGAGTGGCAGGCTGGGCGAACCTCCTCCCACACAGGGCGCAGAAGTACGGCTTCTCCCCTGTGTGCACCATCTGGTGTCTCTTCAGGACGTCTGCCTGGCTGAACCGTCTCCCACAGTCGGGGCAAGAGTACGGCTTCTCCCCTGATGGATGGGTGGACAGACGGGTGGGTGGGAAAGACAGACAGTGTCACTCCACAATATGTTCGTATATTATTTCTTATTGTTGTTGAAAAGGAACCTGGAAGTAACCATTTCATTGGACGTTGTTTGCCATGCGTATCCCAGACAAATGACAATGCTGTAATGTATGCTGTTAATAGCTGCATAAAGATTCAGGTTTTATTAAAATAACCACATTGTGGACAACTCGAGAGTTTTGAGACACTGATGTCCTTCGATCGTTAAAATCAACCTCACCTGTATGCACTCTCAAGTGGACTTTCAGGTGCCCGTTGTCGCGGAAACCCTTCCCGCACTCGGGGCAGACGCAGGGTTTCTCTCCCGTGTGAGACCTAAAATCAAATCGTTCTTTATTCAAAGTGCATTTAAAAACTTGGAAACAGACTTTACGGTAAAACAACAAGGAGATCAAATGAAAACAAGAATGAAATAAATGACCTCTGATGCATCTTCAGGCTGTCCTTCTGGGTGAAACTGGCGCCACACTCCAGGCACTGGTAAGGCTTCTCCCCGGTGTGAATCCTCTGGTGTTTCTTCAGGTTTCCTATCTGAGCAAAGCCCTTGCCACACACAGAACAGGAGTAGGGCCTCTCTCCCGTGTGTGTTCGCTGGTGCACTTTCAAAAATTCATTTTGGGTGTAACTCTTGCCACAGACGGCGCAAGAATAAGGTCTCTCCCCCGTGTGTGTCCGTAGGTGAACTCTAAGACTTCCCTTCTGGGTGAAGCTCTTCCCACACACAGAGCAGGAGTGAGGCTTCTCTCCGGAGTGTATCCTCTCGTGTTCTCGGAGGCCTCCTGAGTGGGCGAACCTCTTGCCACAGTCAGGACAGGGGTAGGGCTTCTCCCCTGTGTGTACTCTCTGGTGTCTCACCTTATGGAACACAATGGAAATAAGTTATTAATTAGTTGTTTTGTGTTATCCTGACAGGGGTAGGTCATTGACTTACAGCCACTTCACTGTGTTGTCCTGACAGGGGTAGGTCATTGACTTACAGCCACTTCATTGTGTTGTCCTGACAGGGGTAGGTCATTGACTTACAGCCACTTCATTGTGTTGTCCTGACAGGGGTAGGTCATTGACTTACAGCCACTTCACTGTGTTGTCCTGACAGGGGTAGGTCATTGACTTACAGCCACTTCATAGTGTTGTCCTGACAGGGGTAGGTCATTGACTTACAGCCACTTCACTGTGTTGTCCTGACAGGGGTAGGTCATTGACTTACAGCCACTTCATAGTGTTGTCCTGACAGGGGTAGGTCATTGACTTACAGCCACTTCATTGTGTTGTCCTGACAGGGGTAGGTCATTGACTTACAGCCACTTCACTGTGTTGTCCTGACAGGGTTAGGTCATTGACTGTAAGTCTGTAAGTCATTGACCTACAGCCACTTCATTGTGTTGTCCTGACAGGGGTAGGTCATTGACTTACAGCCACTTCATTGTGTTGTCCTGACAGGGGTAGGTCATTGACTTACAGCCACTTCATAGTGTTGTCCTGACAGGGGTAGGTCATTGACTTACAGCCACTTCATAGTGTTGTCCTGACAGGGGTAGGTCATTGACTTACAGCCACTTCATTGTGTTGTCCTGACATGTTTCATGTACTGTGTGTATATGTCAAACTTACCAGGTCACATGGGCGGGAAAACTCTTTCCCACAGTCCAGACAACCGTGAGAAAAGGTTTTGGTTGGTTCTGTTTGGTCCTCTTGATCAGCTTCTCCTGATGCAGGGGGGCTGTGGGATGGGGACGGGCTGGGCTGGTTGTTAACATCATCCTAAAAGAGGATGAAGGGCAGAAGGCAGCCTTGACTAGTTCTGGAGAGGGGAACAATTGTTTTGTTGTGGTAGACTATACGAGTGTTGTTGTGGTAGACTATACGAGTGTTGTTGTGGTAGACTATATGAGTGTTGTTGTGGTAGACTATATGAGTGTTGTTGTGGTAGACTATATGAGTGTGTTGTTGTGGTAGATTATATGAGTGTGTTGTTGTGGTAGACTATATGAGTGTGTTGTTGTGGTAGACTATATGAGTGTGTTGTTGTGGTAGACTATACGAGTGTGTTGTTGTGGTAGACTATACGAGTGTGTTGTTGTGGTAGACTATACGAGTGTGTTGTTGTGGTAGACTATATGAGTGTGTTGTTGCGGTAGACTGAGTGTTGTTGCGGTAGACTATATGAGTGTTGTTGCGGTAGACTATATGAGTGTTGTTGCGGTAGACTATATGAGTGTTGTTGCGGTAGACTATATGAGTGTTGTTGCGGTAGACTATATGAGTGTTGCTGCGGTAGACTATATGAGTGTTGCTGTGGTAGACTATATGAGTGTTGCTGTGGTAGACTATATGAGTGTTGCTGTGGTAGACTATATGAGTGTTGCTGTGGTAGACTATATGAGTGTTGCTGTGGTAGACTATATGAGTGTTGTTGTGGTAGACTATATGAGTGTTGCTGTGGTAGACTATATGAGTGTTGCTGTGGTAGACTATATGAGTGTTGCTGTGGTAGACTATATGAGTGTTGCTGTGGTAGACTATATGAGTGTTGCTGTGGTAGACTATATGAGTGTTGCTGTGGTAGACTATATGAGTGTTGTTGCGGTAGACTATATGAGTGTTGTTGCGGTAGACTATATGAGTGTTGCTGCGGTAGACTATATGAGTGTTGCTGCGGTAGACTATATGAGTGTTGCTGCGGTAGACTATATGAGTGTTGCTGCGGTAGACTATATGAGTGTTGCTGTGGTAGACTATATGAGTGTTGCTGTGGTAGACTATATGAGTGTTGCTGTGGTAGACTATATGAGTGTTGCTGTGGTAGACTATATGAGTGTTGCTGTGGTAGACTATATGAGTGTTGCTGTGGTAGACTATATGAGTGTTGTTGCGGTAGACTATATGAGTGTTGCTGTGGTAGACTATATGAGTGTTGCTGTGGTAGACTATATGAGTGTTGCTGTGGTAGACTATATGAGTGTTGCTGTGGTAGACTATATGAGTGTTGCTGTGGTAGACTATATGAGTGTTGTTGCGGTAGACTATATGAGTGTTGCTGTGGTAGACTATATGAGTGTTGTTGTGGTAGACTATACGAGTGTTGTTGTGGTAGACTATATGAGTGTTGCTGTGGTAGACTATATGAGTGTTGTTGCGGTAGACTATATGAGTGTTGCTGTGGTAGACTATATGAGTGTTGCTGTGGTAGACTATATGAGTGTTGTTGCGGTAGACTATATGAGTGTTGCTGTGGTAGACTATATGAGTGTTGCTGTGGTAGACTATATGAGTGTTGCTGTGGTAGACTATATGAGTGTTGCTGTGGTAGACTATATGAGTGTTGTTGTGGTAGCCCATATGAGTGTCCAATACTTTGATCAGAGAATCAGGGCCTGTATTTCACAAAGCATCTAACAGTAGGAATGCTGACCTCAGACCCTCCCTGTCCAGGTAATAAGCCAAAACTGATCCTAGATCAGTGTGTTTGTGGTAGTGCTTGGTAGGAACAATGACTGCACCCACCCAGATCAGACTGGCCTTGCCTCAAAAGACCCCCCAGATCAGACTGGCCTTGCCTCAAAAGACCCCCCCCCCCCAGATCAGACTGGCCTTGCCTCAAAAGACCCCCCAGATCAGACTGGCCTTGCCTCAAAAGACCCCCCCAGATCAGACTGGCCTTGCCTCAAAAGACCCCCCACATCAGACTGGCCTTGCCTCAAAAGACCCCCCCAGATCAGACTGGCCTTGCCTCAAAAGACCCCCCAGATCAGACTGGCCTTGTCTCAAAAGACCCCCCCAGATCAGACTGGCCTTGTCTCAAAAGATCCCCCCCAGATCAGACTGGCCTTGTCTCAAAAGACCCCCCAGATCAGACTGGCCTTGCCTCAAAAGACCCCCCCCCCAGATCAGACTGGCCTTGCCTCAAAAGACCCCCCAGATCAGACTGGCCTTGCCTCAAAAGACCCCCCCAGATCAGACTGGCCTTGCCTCAAAAGACCCCCCCACATCAGACTGGCCTTGCCTCAAAAGACCCCCCCAGATCAGACTGGCCTTGCCTCAAAAGACCCCCCAGATCAGACTGGCCTTGTCTCAAAAGACGCCCCCAGATAAGACTGGCCTTGTCTCAAAAGATCCCCCCCCCAGATCAGACTGGCCTTGCCTCAAAAGACCCCCCCAGATCAGACTGGCCTTGCCTCAAAAGACCCCCCCAGATCAGACTGGCCTTGCCTCAAAAGACCCCCCAGATCAGACTGGCCTTGTCTCAAAAGACCCCCCCAGATCAGACTGGCCTTGCCTCAAAAGACACCCCCAGATCAGACTGGCCTTGTCTCAAAAGACCCCCCCAGATCAGACTGGCCTTGTCTCAAAAGACCCCCCCAGATCAGACTGGCCTTGTCTCAAAAGATCCCCCCCAGATCAGACTGGCCTTGTCTCAAAAGACCCCCCCAGATCAGACTGGCCTTGCCTCAAAAGACCCCCCCAGATCAGACTGGCCTTGTCTCAAAAGACCCCCCCAGATCAGACTGGCCTTGTCTCAAAAGACCCACCCAGATCAGACTGGCCTTGCCTCAAAAGACACCCCCAGATTAGACTGGCCTTGTCTCAAAAGACCCCCCCAGATCAGACTGGCCTTGTCTCAAAAGACCCCCCCCCCCCAGATCAGACTGGCCTTGTCTCAAAAGACCCCCCCAGATCAGACTGGCCTTGCCTCAAAAGACCACCCCAGATCAGACTGGCCTTGTCTCAAAAGACCCACCCAGATCAGACTGGCCTTGTCTCAAAAGACCCCCCCCCCCCAGATCAGACTGGCCTTGTCTCAAAAGACCCCCCCAGATCAGACTGGCCTTGTCTCAAAAGACCCCCCCAGATCAGACTGGCCTTGTCTCAAAAGATCCCCCCCAGATAAGACTGGCCTTGTCTCAAAAGATCCCCCCCAGATCAGATTGGCCTTGTCTCAAAAGAACTCCCCAGATCAGACTGGCCTTGCCTCAAAAGACCCCCCCAGATAAGACTGGCCTTGTCTCAAAAGACCCCCCCAGATCAGACTGGCCTTGTCTCAAAAGAACTCCCCAGATCAGACTGGCCTTGCCTCAAAAGACCCCCCCCAGATAAGACTGGCCTTGTCTCAAAAGACCCACCCAGATCAGACTGGCCTTGTCTCAAAAAGTTGCGACTACAGACTGACTGAACAGCAGCAGTAAAAAAACCGCCAGCTTGATACTTTGTAACATGAACAACTACAATCAAATCGGTTTTCAGACGACTGGGCATAAACGGATCTGGTATATAACCGGTCTGTGCTATTACTGCAACTCTATTACGCATCGTCTTGCAATTACAGCAATGGAGTGTTCACAACCCGATTTGAGACAAAGCTTGTACCATTCATGTCATGTGAGGCATTCGGGCTAGGACAATGTTATTAGATTTGGCTGGCTAGCTAACGGGCATTCGTCCCTCCCGTGTCTTACCTCATCCATTATTGGTCGGTCAGAACCGGGAAGAGTGAATTCTGCCGACATGTTACTGATTGTTGTTCTTTTGCGTTCACATCAGCTGGAGGTCACTCACGTCAGTTGAACAATTTACTGGTCGTGAAACGATTTGAAACCAGCCATCTTAACGAAGGCAAATACATGCAGAAATCCTATATGTTGCCATTTTAACAGTAACTAGCTAGCTAGACTGTTTTGAAGAAAGGTAAATAAGCCGACTGTCTGCGTTACTGCATCACCGTACTTCCGGGTATGATTCTTCTGCATGACTAAACTACCCGGTGTATTAGCGCCACCTATTGTACAGGAGTGAGAAGGCAGGCAATACAAGGAGTTTACAACCAGCTGGAATCTTGTTCAAAATATATATTTTTTATTTAAACTTTATTTAACTAGGCAAGTCAGTTAAGAACAAATTCTTATTTACAATGACGGCCTACCCCACAAACCATTCACATGCTGCCAACCAGATGTAATGATGAGTTCAATGTACAATGTCCTAAACACAAAATCACCACCTCTTCCTTCCTAATCTGACCTTTGAACCTTGGTCCACTGACCTTTCTGTAGAGGGCATATAAACACCGTCCCTTGGGCTCAGAGTCCCATATCTTCTGACACACATCTATCAAAATGGCTCTGATCCTACATTTGGCCTCATCTCTACCCAGTGGAACATTAATATCAATGATATCTTATTTCAAAACTATTTTGGCTAACTGGTCGACATTACATTCCCTTACACACCCAAATGTGCTGGGAGGCACTGCATCGCAGTGTTGCGGCGTTACTACAGCCTGGGGTTCGATCCCAGGCCATGGGGGGCTATAGTTGGCTCATCGTGCTCTAGAGACTCCTTGTGGCGGGCCGGGCGCCTGCAGGCTGACTCCTTGTGGCAGGCTGGGCGCCTGTAGGCAGACTCCTTGTGGCAGGCCGGGCGCCTGCAGGCTGACTCCTTGTGGCAGGCCGGGCGCCTGCAGGCTGACTCCTTGTGGCAGGCTGGGCGCCTGTAGGCTGACTCCTTGTGGCAGGCCGGGCGCCTGCAGGCTGACTCCTTGTGGCAGGCCGAGCGCCTGCAGGCCGACCCCAGGGCGCCTGCAGGCCGACCCCAGGCCTGCCACAAGGAGTCAGCCTGTAGGCTGACTTCGGTCATCAGTTGAACGGTGTTTCCTCTGACACATTGGTGCAGCTTCCGGGTTAAGCGAGCGAGTGTGAAGAAGTGCAGCTTGGCGACCTTCGCCTCTCCCGAGCCCGTTGGGGAGTTGCAGCGTATAGTATTGAGAGAATACTACACCCATTCTCTCAATTCTCCACAATAACATGAATACCTCCAATAGCAGGTCACTCCTACCAGATTTACCAGATGATAAAACTATTCAAGACAGACGGAGAATCTGAGCATCCTATAATTCTAACAGGTTGTACGTCCTCCACCCACTGGAGGGCAACTATTATCACCAACAGTTCAACTGAGTGTACTGGCAGTTCCCCTGCTGTAATCATAGTAAACACTTCAATATAGCCCTGTTACATTTTCCACATTGCCATATAAAAGCCCCACGTTTACCAAGGCCGTCTTCAAGCAGGGCAAATAAACCGTATTCTTAATATCCACCAGCTCAATAGTGTGAAAAGAGTTGGCATAAAATGGTACAGAAAACATCAACTTTTTTAATTTTTTTTAAATAGATTAAAAAGATAGGTAGGTTTTTGTAACCTGTTTATTAAAAGTCACCATGACACACCTTTGTTTACGATCTTATAGAGGCGTAATGAACTGAATGACAGCATGGACGGAGCCACAGCTCTCTCTCTCTGTGATCAAAATGTCCTGCGACTGCACATTATTTGGGATGTTATCCAATATAGAACACAATTATTACATCAACATTCTTTTCTATTTTTTTTAAACAATCATTTCAACTGGGTTCCTCACACAGGATGTGGTGGACAGAGAACAAGCATTCCACGATTCCAATTTAGAACACCGTCTAGCGGCCATTTTTGGGGGGTTCACTTTCTCTGGTTCAAGTTCAGTAACAAACTGAACAGTGCTGATTATTTCATCTCTCCATCAGAACTGGGTGCTTCCTTCAAGTGGAATGTAGAACCACGTGCATTGTAATAGTTCTAACCGAGCCTCTCGTTCTTCATCACAAGGTTAATAGTTGTGTTTGTCCACCCTACTAACAAACACCCATTAGTTCTACTGTCAACACTTACTGATAAAGCCTCCCCATTCTTTCCCCCAAACGGAGTAGGGTGAAGTTGCCCCTAGACGCTGGTCAGTTTTGCATCTCCCCACTAACGGTTAAGGTTAGGATTCAGGCAGGGGAACTTCACCCAGAGTCTCTCCCCTCCCCAGCAGCCCGTGTCCTGCATCAGAATTCTGTGAATCATTTAGGTGGATTCTAGAACCATGTCTATTCCAATGGAGTGTATTGTTCTCCTGTCTGATGACGATCAACGTGTATCATCGTTGTTGTCCAGCCGGCTAACATCACCTATAGGAACACTAAGCTGATCACGTCTTATGTTCAAAGCCTCGTGGTCATTCACTCAGTCTCCTCTCCAGTATCAGCGTGCGTCCTGTCTCTGTGGTGTGTCCGTTGGTGAGCCCGTAGCTTCTGACAGCGGCCGTATCTCTTCCCACAGTAGTCACAGCTGTACGGCCTCTCCCCTGTGTGAACTCTGTGGTGGATCCGGAGGTCTGACGCTCTAGAGAACCCTCTCCCACAGACCAGACACAGGTGAGGCTTCTCTCCACTGTGAGACTGCTGGTGCTCCCTCAGATGTCCTGATTGGGTGAAACTCTTCCCGCACACAGGGCAAGAGTAGGGCTTCTCTCCCGTGTGTGTGAGAAGATGTCGTCTCATGGCTCCCAGGTGAGCGAACTTCTTGCCACAGTCGGGGCAGGGGTACGGCTTCTCTCCCGTGTGGATTCTCATGTGGATCTGTAGTACAGAGAGCTTGTAGCACTCTCTGCCACACACTGAACAGCAGTGAGACGTCTTAGTTTTGTGACTCTCCTGGTGTTCAGGATGTTCTGATGTGGCGGGGCTCGCTCTGCTGTCTAAGCCACAGTTAGGGCTCTCTCCTGTGTGAATAACAGAGTGGGTTAGGTATTGAGGCGAGCAAGTCGACATTCATTCACAGTCCGTATCCAAAATGGTACCTTATCCTCTATCAAGGGCATCCACTTTGTCCAGGACCCTGGTCAACAAGTAGTGCACTTCATAGGAGACGGGGTGAACAGAACCCCAGTCAACTAAAGAACAGAGTTCTGCCCCCACTTACTATGTTGAACAGAACCCCAGTCAACTAAAGAACTGTCAACGTTCTGCCTCCACTTACTATGTTGAACAGAACCCCAGTCAACTAAAGAACAGAGTTCTGCCTCCACTTACTATGTTGAACAGAACCCCAGTCAACTAAAGAACAGAGTTCTGCCTCCACTTACTATGTTGAACAGAACCCCAGTCAACTAAACAGTGTTCTGCCTCTACTTACTATGTTGAACAGAACCCCAGTCAACTAAAGAACAGAGTTCTGCCTCCACTTACTATGTTGAACAGAACCCCAGTCAACTAAACAGTGTTCTGCCTCTACTTACTATGTTGAACAGAACCCCAGTCAACTAAAGAACAGAGTTCTGCCTCCACTTACTATGTTGAACAGAACCCCAGTCAACTAAAGAACAGTGTTCTGCCTCCACTTACTATGTTGAACAGAACCCCAGTCAACTAAAGAACAGAGTTCTGCCTCCACTTACTATGTTGAACAGAACCCCAGTCAACTAAAGAACAGAGTTCTACCTCCACTTACTATGTTGAACAGAACCCCAGTCAACTAAAGAACAGTCAGTGTTCTACCTCCACTTACTATGTTGAACAGAACCCCAGTCAACTAAAGAACAGAGTTCTGCCTCCACTTACTATGTTGAACAGAACCCCAGTCAACTAAAGAACAGAGTTCTGCCTCCACTTACTATGTTGAACAGAACCCCAGTCAACTAAACAGAGTTCTGCCTCCACTTACTATGTTGAACAGAACCCCAGTCAACTAAAGAACAGAGTTCTACCTCCACTTACTATGTTGAACAGAACCCCAGTCAACTAAAGAACAGAATTCTGCCTCCACTTACTATGTTGAACAGAACCCCAGTCAACTAAAGAACAGTCAGTGTTCTACCTCCACTTACTATGTTGAACAGAACCCCAGTCAACTAAAGAACAGAGTTCTGCCTCCACTTACTATGTTGAACAGAACCCCAGTCAACTAAAGAACAGAGTTCTACCTCCACTTACTATGTTGAACAGAACCCCAGTCAACTAAAGAACAGAGTTCTGCCTCCACTTACTATGTTGAACAGAACCCCAGTCAACTAAAGAACAGTCAGTGTTCTACCTCCACTTACTATGTTGAACAGAACCCCAGTCAACTAAAGAACAGAGTTCTGCCTCCACTTACTATGTTGAACAGAACCCCAGTCAACTAAAGAACAGAGTTCTGCCTCCACTTACTATGTTGAACAGAACCCCAGTCAACTAAACAGTGTTCTGCCTCTACTTACTATGTTGAACAGAACCCCAGTCAACTAAAGAACAGAGTTCTGCCTCCACTTACTATGTTGAACAGAACCCCAGTCAACTAAACAGTGTTCTGCCTCCACTTACTATGTTGAACAGAACCCCAGTCAACTAAAGAACAGAGTTCTGCCTCCACTTACTATGTTGAACAGAATCCCAGTCAAATTCTTCTCCTTCAGAATTGATGAAACCACCAACTTCATCCTCCTCTTTCACTTCCTCCTTCTCCTCTTCTACAATATGAATGTTCATCCCAGGTGTTTGAGTGATGTCCTCCTCATGTCTTGGATCGGGACCCTGGGACTCTATAGCTTTGGTGCTGGATTGGTCACCGGGATCCTACAATGAAAACATAACATCATCATGAACCATGTCAGAACTATATTTATAAACACAATACAAGAAAGCTTTACATTAGGTTCAAGACCTGAAAGCTTTACATTAGGTTCAAGGCCTGAAAGCTTTACATTAGGTTCAAGACCTGAAAGCTTTACATTAGGTTCAAGACCTGACAGCTTTACATTAGGTTCAAGACCTGACAGCTTTACATTAGGTTCAAGACCTGAAAGCTTTACATTAGGTTCAAGACCTGAAAGCTTTACATTAGGTTCAAGACCTGAAAGCTTTACATTAGGTTCAAGACCTGAAAGCTTTACATTAGGTTCAAGACCTGAAAGCTTTACATTAGGTTCAAGACCTGAAAGCTTTACATTAGGTTCAAGGCCTGAAAGCTTTACATTAGGTTCAAGGCCTGAAAGCTTTACATTAGGTTCAAGACCTGAAAGCTTTACATTAGGTTCAAGACCTGAAAGCTTTACATTAGGTTCAAGACCTGAAAGCTTTACATTAGGTTCAAGACCTGAAAGCTTTACATTAGGTTCAAGACCTGAAAGCTTTACATTAGGTTCAAGACCTGAAAGCTTTACATTAGGTTCAAGACCTGAAAGCTTTACATTAGGTTCAAGGCCTGAAAGCTTTACATTAGGTTCAAGGCCTGAAAGCTTTACATTAGGTTCAAGGCCTGAAAGCTTTACATTAGGTTCAAGACCTGAAAGCTTTACATTAGGTTCAAGACCTGAAAGCTTTACATTAGGTTCAAGGCCTGAAAGCTTTACATTAGGTTCAAGGCCTGAAAGCTTTACATTAGGTTCAAGGCCTGAAAGCTTTACATTAGGTTCAAGACCTGAAAGCTTTACATTAGGTTCAAGGCCTGAAAGCTTTACATTAGGTTCAAGACCTGACAGCTTTACATTAGGTTCAAGGCCTGAAAGCTTTACATTAGGTTCAAGGCCTGAAAGCTTTATATTAGGTTCAAGGCCTGAAAGCTTTACATTAGGTTCAAGACCTGAAAGCTTTACATTAGGTTCAAGACCTGAAAGCTTTACATTAGGTTCAAGACCTGAAAGCTTTACATTAGGTTCAAGGCCTGAAAGCTTTACATTAGGTTCAAGACCTGAAAGCTTTACATTAGGTTCAAGGCCTGAAAGCTTTACATTAGGTTCAAGACCTAAAAGCTTTACATTAGGTTCAAGGCCTGAAAGCTTTACATTAGGTTCAAGGCCTGAAAGCTTTACATTAGGTTCAAGGCCTGAAAGCTTTACATTAGGTTCAAGGCCTGAAAGCTTTACATTAGGTTCAAGACCTGAAAGCTTTACATTAGGTTCAAGGCCTGAAAGCTTTACATTAGGTTCAAGGCCTGAAAGCTTTACATTAGGTTCAAGACCTGACAGCTTTACATTAGGTTCAAGACCTGAAAGCTTTACATTAGGTTCCATGTGCGGCCTTTAAAATAAATACGTTTAATCTCATAAAATGTTGGTCATTATTGTCTCCCACCTTGTTGATGTGTGATGTAGGGGGACTTTCTCCTTCACTACCAGAGTCATGGACAGGACTCTCACCTGTAGAGAGAGGTGTGTATTATGGGTTATAATGAGACTACCAGGACTCCTGTAGAGATAGGTTGGTATTATGGGTTATAATGAGACTACCAGGACTCCTGTAGAGAGAGGTTGGTATTATGGGTTATAGATAACCATTTTGTTGCTTCTCGGCTTCCTGCTAAACTTTTTATTTTGTTTTACTTTCATTAACCATTTAATCAAAACTTTGCATTTAACAAATTTACCAACGTCTTAGTTTTGTCCTCACTATTTATTTTTCTTTCATTCATCTTTTCGACCCCGGACGCTTTCTCTGGACGTGGTTCTACAGGACCTCCACCAGCCGAAGCTCAGTAGTAACATTAACATGACGCTTTCTCTGGACGTGGTTCTACAGGACCTCCACCAGCCGAAGCTCAGTAGTAACATTAACATGATGCCTTCTAACTGCAGTCGCTGTATCATAATATACAGGACAACGATCGCCTTACGGCGAGGATAGCTGTGTTGCAAGCCCAGCTTCAGATGCCATCGTTAGGTAAAGGGTAATTTCAGTGTAGGAAAGGATGAAACGGCGTCTGTGGGTTAGGTTGGGAAAAACTAAACATGGCAGTGTTCGCCTTAGCAATCTCACTGAAATAGAGACCTCCTCCATACCTGTCATTATTTAAAGAGACTGTGATAATACCTCACATCTCAAAATAGGGCTACTTAATGTTAGATCCCTCACTTCCAAGGCAGTTATAGTCAATGAACTAATAACTGATAATAATCTTGATGTGGTTGGCCTGACTGAAACATGGCTTAAGCCTGATGGATTTACTGAGTTAAGAGGCCTCTTCCCCAGGTGACACTAGTGACCATATCCCCCACGCATCCCGCAAAGACTGAGGTGTTGCTAACATTTGACAGCAAATTTCTATTGATATATATATATATATATATATATATATATATATATATATATATATATATATATATATATATATATATATATATTTTAAAGCAGTTTAGTCTGTTGCGCTTGTAGTCATGAAATCTATGCAGCCTACCCAAACATTTTTTATAGCTATTGTTTACAGGCCTCCTGGGCCGTAAACAGCGTTCCTCACTGAGTTCCCTGAGTTCCTATCGGACCTTGTAGTCATGGCAGATTATATTCACATTGTTGGTGACTTCAATATTCACATGGAGAAGTCCACATTCTCATTCCAAAAGGCTTTCGGAGCCATCATGTCCAGCATGTCTCTGGACCTAAGCATTGACACAGTCATACTCTGGATCTAGTTTCATCCCGTGGAATAAATATTCTGGATCATAATCCTGGACTATCGGATCACCATTTTATTACGTTTGCAATCGCAACAAATAATCTGCTCGGACCCCAACCAAGGATCATCAAAAGATGTGCTATAAATTCTCAGACAACCCAAAGATTCCTAGATGCCCTTCCAGACTCCCTCCACCTACCCAAGGACGTCAGAGTACAAAAATCAATTAACCCCCGAACCAGGTATCTACATTTAACTTTGCATAATACCCTAGAAGGCAGTCACACCCCAAAAAACATTTGTCACAAGAAATGAACGAAAATAATCGAGCCCTGAAGCAAGCTTCCAGAAAATTGGAAAGGAAATGGCGCCACATCAAACTGGAAGTCTTCCGACTAGCTTGGAAAGACAGTAGCGTGCGGTATCGAAGAGCCCTCGATTAGCTGCTCGATCAGTCTACTTTTCCAACCTGATTGAGGAGAAAAGACAATCCAAAGTGTATGTTTGATACTGTTGCAAAGCTAACTAAAAAGCAGCATTCACCCAGACAGGATGGCCTTCACTTCAGCAGTGATCATTTCAGGAACTTCTTTGACGAAAATACCATGATCATTAGAAAGCAAATTACAGACTCCTCTTTGAATCTGCGTATTTCTCTAAAACTCAGTTGTCCTGAGTCTGAACAGAACTGCCAGGACCTCGGATCAAGGGAGACAGAGTTTTTTAATCCTGTATCTCTCTCAAATATTCCCAAAAAAAGGTTAGGGTCTCTAAACCTTCCAGCTGCCTACTAAACCCTATTCCACCTAAACTACTGAAAGAGCTGCTTCCTGTGCTTGGCCCTCCTATGTTGAACATAATAAACGGCTCTCTATCCACCGGATGTGTACCAAACTCACTAAAAGTGGCAGTAATAAAGCCTCTCTTGAAAAAGCCAAATCTTGACCCAGAAAACAAATACAAATATTGGCCTATATCGAATCTCCCATTCCTCTCAAAATTGTTGAACTGCCTTCCTGAACACAAATAATGTATATGAAACGCTTCAGTCTGGTTTTAGACCCCATCATAGCACTGAGACTGCACTCGTGAAGGTGGTAAATTACATTTTAATGGCGTCAGACCGAGGCTCTGCATCTGTCCTCGTGCTCCTAGACCTTAGTGCTGCTTTTGATACCATCGATCACCACATTCTTTTGGAGAGATTGGAAACCCAAGTTCTGGCCTGGTTTAGATCTTATCTGTCGGAAAGATATCAGTTTGTCTCTGTGAATGGTTTGTCCTCTGACAAATCAACTGTACATTTCGGAGTTCCTCAAGGTTTCGTTTTAGGACCACTATTGTTTTCACTATATATTTTTACCTCCTGGGGATGTCATTCGAAAACATAATGTTAACTCTCACTGGTTGGTATTTTTGGTTATAATGAGACTACCAGAGCCAAGGACAGGACTCTCTCCTGTGGAGATAATTTGTGAGTTAAATAATTGGGTTGATAAATAAGCCAACAAGTGATCTAGGTCTAGGTTGTGTCCAAAATGGCACCCTATTCCCCACAGGGCTCTGGTCAAAATAAGTGCACTATAAAAGGGAATTAGGGTGTCAATTGGAACACACAACCAATACAACTGATTGTGTCACCATTCTGCCTCTACTTACTGAGATCAGGGAAACTCCAGCCAACTTCCTCTCCTTCAGCATTGATGAAACCACCAACCTCCTCTCCCTCCTCTCCTTCACCAACCTCTTCCTCTTCTTCCTCCTCCTTCACTTTCACTGGCAGGCAGAGAGAAAGACAAAGCATCTGTTTGTTAATTTATGACACAGCTATTGATGTACAGGCATCTTTAGTCTAAATGTAGGACTAATCATCATCATCAGGTCAGGAAAACCTCCTGGGACAGTTTCCCAGACACAGAATGTGCCTAGTGCCGGACTAACAAGCATTGTCAATGGAGATTCTCCATTGCAAAACTACCATTCCAGTATTTTACTTGCTATATTGTATTTACTTTGCCATCATGGCCTTTTTTGCCTTTACCTCCCTTCTCACCTCATTTGCTCACATTGTATATAGACTTGTTTATACTGCATTATTGACTGTATGTTTGTTTTTACTCCATGTGTAACTCTGTGTCGTTTTATCTGTCGAACTGCTTTGCTTTATCTTGGCCAGGTCGCAATTGTAAATGAGAACTTGTTCTCAACTTGCCTACCTGGTTAAATAAAGGTAAAATAAAATAAATAAAAATTAAAAGATCTTCTTAGTCCAAGTCTTGGCTCACTCTGTTCGGGACACCCCCAGTCCTTTATGCATTGTTTATAATGAATAAATGATCTCCCAACTCACCCTGGATAGTAGCTGCCATCTCCCTGTCACTTTTACCACCACCTCCTGTCCTCTGGTGAGTCAGCTTGTGAGCCCGGAGATTCTTTGACCTGATGTAGCTCTTGCCACACTCTGCACAGCGGTAGGGCCTTTCTCCCGTGTGAACTCTGTGGTGAATCTTCAGATCTTCTGCTCTGATATACTGTTTCAGACAGATCAGACAGTGGTGCTTCTCTCCGGAGTGAGACTGTTGGTGCTCTTTCAGATGTCCTGATTGGGTGAAACTCTTCCCACACACAGAGCAGGAGTAAGGCTTCTCTCCCGTGTGTGTGAGGTGGTGTCGTCTCATGGCTCCCAGGTGAGCGAACTTCTTGCCACAGTCGGGGCAGGGGTACGGCTTCTCTCCAGTGTGGATTCTCATGTGGATCTGCAGGATGGATAACTTTTGGCAGTGTCTTCCACACACTGGACAGGCGTGAAATGTCTTGGGTTTCTGCTGATTCTCCTGGTGTTGTTTAGCTGCTCCTGGTGGAAGTTGTCTCTCTCCTGTGTGAATGATCGTATTAATGCGTTATAACATTAGTTTTATTGGTGGAAATACATGAATTCAACACATCTGGGTTAGATCAGCGTTTCTCAATCCTGGTCCCAGGGACCCAAATGGGTGCCCTTTTTTTTTTTTTTTGCCCTAGCACTAAAACACCTGATTCAAATCAAGGGTTGATGATGAGTTGATTAGTTCAAAGTGTGTGAGTGGTAGGGCAAAAACTCAAATGTGCAAAAACTCAAAATCATTCAACGAGAAGTCATTTTCTATTCTATCCCCAAAAATTCCAATTCAAAACATTCCGAGCTATTCCAACTTACTAAAAAGAGAATCCCAGTCAACTTCTAGCAGCTTGGGGCCCTGCAGTGTTCTCTGGTTCCTGTGGTTCCTGACAGGAACTGGTGACTGTGTGGGTTTAGGTCGAGTGGGACAGGAGTTAGACAGGCTGGATCTGCCATCACCGTCCTAAAATAAATGTTTACATTTGAGTCATTTAACAGACACTCCAATCCAGAGCGATTTACAGGAGCAATTAGGGTTAAGTGCCTTGCTCGAGGGCACATCGACAGATTCACCAGGTCGGCTAGGGGATTCCAAGTGGCTCAGCGGTCTCAGGCACTACAGACACCCTGGTTCGAATCCAGGCTGTATCACAACCAGCTGTGATTGGGAGTACCACAGGGCGGTGCACAATTGTCCCAGCGTCGTCTGGGTTTGGCCGGTGTAGGCTGTCATTGTAAATAAGAATTTGTTCTTTAACTGACTTGCCTAGTTAAATAAAAATTAAATAAATACAATTCAAACTAGTGACTGTCCCAATGCTTGTAACTGCTAGGCGATCTGCCACAGATACAATGATGGAACAGAGGGATGTCTGACGTTAACTACAATGTATTATATTATACTACTACGACCATGAGTTTTACCCTGACAATGTATCCTTCACAAATGGCTATATAGTACAATACTTCAGTCCTATGGAGCCTGGTCAAAAGCGGTGCACTATATAGGGAATCGGGTGCCACTTGGAACAGGCCAATACGATCTGATCCGGAAACAAGGCCCAGAGTGTTCCTGGCCAGGTCACGTGGTCTTTAGTCAGGGATAAATCTGCGGCCTATATTATGAATCTGACAGACCGCTAAAGATTGCATTTACTACCATTACCTACTGTAGTGGAATATAACGATCATTAGATGGAGCAATAACACAGGGATCGACTGACCGCTTGCCTTTTATTCCACAATAACTAGCCACTAACATTTGGTATGACAACCATGGCGCTAGCTAGCTACCTAGCGAACGTTTGTTACTAGATGTGCGCTTTCTCACCTCATCCATTGTGAATCGACCCAACAGTTCTTCTGTAGACTTTTGTGGTTTGGAGAAATTTCCACCGAAACCAACTGTCACTTCAGAACAGGGGGTCGGAACAGTTTGTCGTGGAAACTATTTGACAGCTAACTTGTTAGCTAAACAAGCTAAATTACCAAAAGTTGTTTTGTGCCTCCTCGCGTCAGGCTCGTTAGAGTTACATAATGTTTTTTTTTACATAATGTCTATGCCAATCACAACCGTATCAGAAATGGGCATATGGACATATTTTAATCAGTATTTTGAAGTGAAGTAGCTATCTAACTAGAACCTGCATCCACCTACTTCCGGGTTATTCTTCTTCGGTCAGTGAGCAGCTCCTGGCGCTCTACCGCCACGTGTTGGAGGGGAACGGCAGTAAACAGGAGGGAGAGGGGCAACTGCCTGGTAAACTGCCATAGACCCTAGTGACATTAATTACAATATCATTGATTCGTTAATTTAGGGAAATGAGCAGGTTTTTAATGGGTATTTATTCAATCATGACATTGATTGTGCATAGACGTCAGTGAGTGGTATTGCATGTGTTGGCTACAACGCACCGGGTTAATTATTGGCACCACCAGAACAAATACAAATATGATCAATTGTGAAGGAATTTAACATATTTGAATGATTGAGATGTATACAAAAATAACAGAATAATTGCATAATCTCTTCAGTCAGGTTATCCAAATTTAACGGAATGTTCGTGGTCAGTGGATGGGTTGGTTGTTAAGCAACTAACGTAAACTCGTACATCGCCTTGGTCCGTACAATTGCCCTTATTTTAGCGCCCCCAAACGTAATACTTCCAGATCAACTGTAATGTCAATACCATTGTAAAGCACAATGTCTCCCCTTTCCAACAGAATCAATTGCATGACCTAAACGCTGCCTGTTTCTGCATAATTCAAGCAGGCAATGAGCTCCGTCTGGTCTTTTTATAAATGGCGGGTGGGGAAGCGAAACTAATGCGTGATAGTGAGAAGGAGAGATGTCGTGTGGGAAAATTGCTTCTTTTTCACTCGATCTGTCCAACTTACCGCCTCTAAAATGTAAATAAAACGCTATAAAGAGTTTATATAATGTGTCATTACATACCTATTGGAAGGTTTGTGTCGAATTTGAATCGGGTTTTTAGGGCGGTGCTAAAGTGATCTTAGAAATAAACAGTGGCTTTGAGAAGGATGACGCAAAAAAAAAAAGACTAGGTATCCCCCCCTTACCCCCGTCACTGTCCATTTCTTGTTTTTAAAGGATGAGAGTAGTGCTACACCTGGTGGAGAGAGATTGTAAGACATAAATAGTTGCTTTATGTGTGCTGTACGTTACGACATGACACGTCCTGATGTAACGGAGGGTCCGTTTTTTCAACTTTTCTCCAATACTGTAGAGCCATTACCATATCGATCAACGCTTGAACAGAAACCTAGTTCACCCCCCCCCCCCGATTTTGAAGTCAACACAGTCCCATTAGTTTTCTTTGTAGCCTCGTTAGAATGTTGCGGTTGCGCACATTTGTAAGGAATGGGGTGAGTTTACGTTAATAATGAGGGCGCAACTTTGAAGAAAAAACTGGCTTATATTGTTGACAATATGTAAACTATATTTTTATTCTTCAAATATTTTTTGAAAACCAATACATT